>NW_019154127.1:4801777-4938461 GCF_002288905.1 Enhydra lutris kenyoni
AAAAAAAAAAAAAAAAAAAAAAAAAAAAAAAAAAAAAGTGATTTTTTGTTTTGTTTTCAAACAGTGGAAACCTATTTATTCAAGAAGTTTCAGCTTCAAAAGCATTAGCAACAGTTGGTTCTAAGAAACTTTTACAAAAATAGGCACCATTAAAGAAATCAGGTCCTTATATCTCTGAGTGACCTGTACCAGGGCTTAGCCACGGGGACGGTGTGACCACCTGCCGGTGAAGCCTCGCCCGGGCTCCCGCTGGGGAGAGCTGCTGTGGTCCCAGTGCGCTGGGGTGAAGGCCTGAGCTGTGCTGATTCTCGGCCAGTTACGTGCTTTGGTGGCACCAACTACGGAGCTACAAGTGTGCAAATGTTACTACGTGCTAAAATGTCTCTCTGACATTGTGCTCTTTTGGAGAGTCAGAGTATCTTATAAACACCAGAAATACCAGACAAGGTCAGGTGCTGTGTATTCCAAGCCAATCTACCATCCTCTGCTGATAATTAAGCCCCACAGGTTGCTCTCCTGTAGCAAGTGAACTGCAGTAGGAAGGAAACAGGTATTTAAGACACCAACAAAATTAATTCTGGGGACGCAGTGTAGCTTACGGAACATGCACTTCTGCAAGAGGCCCATGTTCAAATCCTGATTCCATGTTTTGTCACCTTGGGCAAGCCGCTTAATTTCCTTGTGTTTCCTTATCTATAAAGGATAATTCTACCTCACATGGAACTCTGCTATTAAAATAATAAGTTATAAAGTACCAAGCATACAGCAGGTTTCAAAAAAATGTCATTATAGCCCATTTCAGCAACACAACAAGATCAAAGGGCCTATGTGCTGAACGCTCCCATTCACCACCACAGAAATTAGACACCCTAGTTTCAAGAGCCTACTTAATAAGGTATTAACAAAATAACTCAAACTTGTAAAGGAAAATAACCACTACTTCCCAATACATTTTTAACCAGTCTGGTCCTTCTGAGTGGTCACAGGTTAAAGCTATACACTGGCCCTTCCAGGGCAGAACTGTACAAGAACTGAAGTCAACCTCTTAAGTGACAAGTCACCTTTACCAATTCCTGGATTTCAGCCCATTTTTTCTGTTCATTATGCAAAATGTGACTCATGACAGGTCAAAGCAAATCTAGCGGCACCAGGCTGTCACTTACAGATGCGGTGGTCACTGTGCACGGTACTTCCCCACGGTGGACGCTCATCATGGTCGAAAAGGCAGAAATGACTCCAGGGGTGTTGTCCAAGCGACCATTCTCCGCAAGCAAATCTGGGAGAGGGAAGGTTTCTCAGTAAGATGAACCTCACTCGAAACAGATTATTCAGGAGATATTATATTCACCTCAAAAGCAAGCTTAGATTTGTAGTCTTAAAATACCAAATTCAACGTCCTTCAAGAATGTGAATTAAGAAGATGCAACTCGTTATTTAAAAAGTATACTCAGTGTTGCAAAGAACCAGCACTGACTCACATCTAAATTAGCAGGGTGGAGGGGAGGTCTCACAGATCTGCAACCGCTATCTTCTTCACAGCTTGCCAAGTGACTCTCTTACTTCTGGTTGGAATCTAACCTCAAATTAACATAGATCCATATTCAAAGACGACGACACGAACGCACTTTCTTCGGAGCTCGTATTCTGGTTGACCAAGGGACTTTAAAAGCAAGCCAAATGCACCAAAGAATGCAAATGTCATCAAGGACAGAGTCACAACCACTGGCTCCAAACCATTTTCTTGGTATGAATCCCGCTGGTCTTCTCCATAGGCTAAACTGACTGCGATTACTTTCTTACATCTTAATACGCTTTGCACAGTGCTCCTCAAGCTTTAATGCACAAACAATTAATCCACATGGGGAGCTAGTTAAGGCGCAGATTCTGATTCAGCAGGATGGCTAAGTCCTGATATTTTCCACTTCCAAAAGGCAGGCGATGCTAATGGCTCCTGGTCCATGGACCCCATTTCCGGTAGCAAGATTTTCAGGGGCTTCAGTGGGAAAGATCTAATACTTACTGATCAGGTTGGATGTGAGAGGAGAGAATCTCTCTTTTGCGCTCATGTCATTTAGGCTTTTCACTTTCACGGAACGCTTTATATAGGGATTCATAATGGAAGCAGCCATTTTGGGTTCCTTCAAGATTTGCTGAAAGTACCAAAAAATATTACAGCATTAATAATCCTAGCTGCCACAACATACTTTATTATGAATCACGTATTTCGTTAATTAAATCAGCATTCAAGCACATATGAAGAAAAGTTTAGAGTCAAGTAATTTTCTTTCCTTTGAGAATACAGTGTACCTTGATTTTATCAGAATATAATGGTATTTCTTGAAAAAGTTTAAAAACACTTTATATAAAGTTTCTTAAATTTGTTTTTGCTTTTCCAGAGAGGAAAAAAACTAAGCAGCCAAAAGGTTCAATGACTGCCTACGCTAATGTATTTAATGCAAGCATGACTCTAGATTTTCACATACCACGAGGCCAGTGACACCAACACTCACGTGCAGACCTAGAAAGGAGGTCTGATGGCAAAGGAGGCCTCCTTGTCATGCACTTTCCGGGGGCCTCTCCGTCTCAGTCTGATCCTGACTCCATCCAGCCTTTTACAGAGCTCCACGAGACCTCTGGTGTTTCCAGAGCAGCCTCGTCTGGCTGGGAGGGAGAGCGGACAAACAGTGGGAGTGCAGCTACCAGAGACCCCCCCCATGCATCTCCATTTTGTTATTTCATAAATGTCCATTTTCAGTGACCCAGGGCAGCTTCCGGCACCTTGCTCCCCTCAGTATCGGGCCAGAGTTCAATGAACCAATGGCTGCTCCCATCTGGACACCTTCCAGTTAAATACCTCCAGTAGCCCCTTCTCCCAGGCTCCTGGCTGGAATTCTGGCTCTAATCTAGGCTGCCTGTCAGGCTAAAACAATTTGAGTGACTCCATGGAAACAATATTTCCCCCTAAAAACTGCTGAGTCACACAAATGAAAGAGCATTCTGGCGTTAGGGGACTGCGGTCCTTCATGTTTCTCATCTTCTTCTGCTGCATCACCCAGCGGGCAGCTCATGGCATCTGCGTGGCACCACACTTTGCTGCCAGTTCCGAAACACTAATGTTTTATAGCGTCCTCAGGTAACTGCCTCCTTTCTAGGTCTCCGCATCTTAACTGGTTTCCAGGTTTTAGTCAAATCCCATTCTAATGACCACAACCCAGGTCATGCTCATGAACGCAAACACCACTGTTCAGGTTTAACATGGGTGTAAACAGCAAGTTGCGGGCAGTCATTATCGCCTCCAAAAATTGCCATGTGTGATCCTGCCTGCTCTTGCTACCCTTCTCCCAAGCGTCTCCAACAGTAAGGCTGTTGGCTCCATGTGGGCCGTAATCGCACCAACTAAGACCGCAAGCATTATCTGTGGAGATAACTGGACAAAAAAGGAACAGAGAGCTAACGTTATTGTCTGTGAGGACAAAAGTTCCGAAAAAAAGCTTAAAATGAAAAATGTACAAAATATGTTAAGTATTATCCTATATGACTAGCCTGTGAGGGTTTTTTCTCCCAAACAGTAAGATAAAAAAATCTTTAAAAATAAGCAGATTAAGAATACGAGAACTTCTTAAAACATAAAACCAAAAAAGAGCAAAAATTTTTCTGGAGAGAGTATATATTAGACTCTTCTTTTATCTAGAACTTACTGTTGGGGGTGGCAACTACAAAGCGAAAAGAGAAGGGGAAGCGACAAAATGGGCAGAACTTGTTAACTAGAAAACGGAGTTCAAATTACAGCAGAGATTCTCCTCTTTAATTTACAGAGTAGACTTCTGTTAATTCAATTCTGTTAACATAAACTCCTTTTATGTTTAAAAAAATGTAAAAATAAACTTTCCCCTGTAAGCTTCATGATCTTTGTCAGTTCTCTATTACCATTACGGACCCCATACACCTTTCCTAATTTTGCTGCTCAGCATGCTCTGGTCATTTTCCTCTCACATCTTGGGAATAAAATAAAAGTTGAAACTGAGGAAAGACTTCATAAAGAAAATAAATTCCTGGTAGAGAAGGTTATAATACACTTTCTAAAGACTATTTTGGAAATACCTGAAATACAAACACAGATTTTCAAAGGGGACTTCTATTTCTTCTCTTAGCGCCAAATCTTGGTTCCTAATATTAATATCCTTGATATGCATCTGCCTGTACCTATTATACAATAGGTTCAGAATAGTAAGACCCACTACTCTCACTACCAACATGGTTACAGAAAACCCGTCCCCCCCTTTTTTTTGGTACTCCAATTTCTTTTAGGATATACCTCATTAGGGATACATGGTCAGATAATTAAAGCAAAAAACACACAATGGAAATTTAGTAAGTAATGAACAGAAACACTACTTACTGCTACTCTCAACAATTCTTTCTCTACTTGCTCCAGTTTATTCTGTTTTGATGCAGCCGAATAAAGAGCAGTGGCATAGCGACCTTCGATACCATATACCTGAACCGGTGGCTTTAAAAAAAAGGATGGGGTAGGGGAGGAAGAGTAAAAGAAAATCAGTTAAGACAGCATATTACCAAGAGGAGCATTAAATATGTATATTAAAAAAATGACATCACTTAAAGCACAAAACAGTTTAAACAGGTCATCAAGGAGCTATTGTGAAGGGCAATTCTCAAACAAATCAGGGCTGTCTCCTTGGCGAGGTCAATCTTTGAACTTCCGTATTTTTCATCTTAAAACACGGTGCTGAGGAAACACGGTGTCCTTTTCAGCTCTAACTATAGAAATCAGTTACGTTAATTCTGAGATGAGCTTATGCTTCCTTGGAACACAGTAACTGGTCAGTTCCAAGTACTGGAGATTGTAAACACTGATAGAAGCCCGTTTTGCACATTAGAGCCAAGAAAACAGGTATTTACGAAACATACACCAGGGTATTTTTATATATTTCATAATAACATTATAAACTCCCCCTACAGTGCCTCCTCACCCATGTTCAGTTTAACAGGGCTCTTTAGCAACTTACTGAGTGCCTCCTGCTTGAACGATTTCTCACAAGACACTGTAGCCTTTTCCCCACACACCATCATCAATATATGACTACATATGCTTGGTGGTGCGGTATGGTTGTGGTGGAAAAGCTCAGGCCTTGAATGAGAAAGACTTAGTTCCAGTCCAGCTCTAAGACCAAGCTGAGTAACCTTAGGCAGGTTTTCCCAGAGTCCGTTCCCTTTTTTGTAAACGGGAAGACCGGCTACTTTCCATCACTGTAAGGGGGTTTTAAGAAAGTCTCACAAAGGTAATGCACGGGCCTGTTGCACACCAGGCATTCAACTTATTCCATTCTCTACCCCCATGCACACGTCACATTTTGGAAACCACAATTCATGCAGAAAGGTTTAGGTAGTACTTATACAAAAATCTATGCCCTAATTGTACTGCTGTTTGACTCACACACTTCTATCTATTTTACAGTTAATTACAAATACAAAAGTTGACATACCCGCACGAGCTTGGAAAACGGCCTGACCACTGTTGTACTAAAGCATCGCACCTTCAAAACAATAAAAACATTTTAAATTATTAGTTTCTGAGCATCATCACGTAGGTTACATGAGTTGCTCTTTATTACCCAGAAGTCAATTTCCCCACTGAGAATCATCCCTAGTTGCCTGGGGAAATTTGCTTTCCCACCAAGTCCTTCATTTGCTAGGAACAAGGAAAGGCTAGGACATCCATGTAAGAGAGAAAACACAAATCTGGCTGAAATACAGGTTTCAAAAAAACACAAGATTTTTGGCATTTATGTTACCACCCATGAGCAAGGACTTTAATAAAAAATGGGAAGACTGTAATCACGATGTGCACGAGATGTCACTTTCTTAGACTCCAAATGCTATAGGAAAATAAAGATTAACTGCAGCACTCTGATGTAAGCACAGGCCCTAGCTCTGAGAAATGTATCTTGTCTACCAAGGAATAGAGCTGGGACCCACTGTTTAAAAAATCTGCAAAAGCCCGGGTCACCTTTAAATAATTTCAGTTCTGTTGTGTATTATACCAACTGGCTGTGGGGATTAAAAGACTTATCACTTACAGGCAACTTACCTAAGCTGCAAGGTGTCATGATATGCAAAGCATGGTGCTGGTACGTAGTTTATACGTAAAGAGTATTCTTTACATATAAAGAATTTTCTTTCCAACTCCATCTTCTGTGTGGCTGTGGGTTCGAATCTCAGCTCTACCCACCCCTTCCTGGCTGAGCTGCCAAGGACGAGTCATTTAAATCTTTCCGTCTCATTTTCTTTATAAAAAAGTGAAATGGGCTTTGCAAATAATCCTTAGCATTACTGGTGACCCCTGACCGGTTTAACCACCACAACAGAAGTTAAGTGAATTAGGGTGGGCCGTGTCCTTTCCTTGCGGCCCCCCTCTCCCTTGGTCCTCAAGCTGCCTGCTTCCCGAGGCTGTACTCGGGGGTCGCCAACGTCAGGCACGCGTCACCCTGCACCACCTGCCCCGCGGGCGTCCACAAAAGGGAGGCAGGGCCGCCTGAGCTCTTGTGTGTCGCCCCCACTCGCAGGGCCCCACAACGCTGAACGGCGGCCACGCTTCCCCAGCTGTGGCCTCACCCCGTGGCCCTTAACGACCTAGTACGTTTCACCCTAGGAGGGATCGTCTCGCTAGTTTTCAGGGCCTCCGTTCTCTCACCTGCCGGGACAAGCCAGACACTCCTGGGACAGCCATCTTGTCCAGGAGGCTGTAGGTCAAACCCGAGTTAGAGGGAGAGACGCAAGGGCGCACGCGTGCGTCAGCGTAGCCGCTCGGCCTGCTGGGAAATGTAGGCGTAGGTCTTCAGGCCGCATGCGCAGAGGTCGCAGTCCTGCTGGGATTTGTGGTCTTTAGAAGTGGGTTGGACCCGTTGAGCTAGTGGGCACCGACAACGCCATAAGATAAATTGCTTGCGTTACTAAATGGTCCTTAGTGTAGGATGGATTTATTGTCCCTAGTTTTTAAATTGCCACTTAGATAAATAGGTGACATGTGATCAACTTCACATTCATAGCTAGCTTTATTAGCATCTTTTTACCCCTTCTTTCTACCGCTCCAAAGGGTGTATCAAGGACAGTTCCTCCCGCTGCAGAAAAAGAAATGAAGCTTCCCGCTGCCCCTGCGGGTTCTTCTTGTCCAGTGCCTGGGCCCTGACTGCTCCTCTACCTCCACACCCTTATCTCCACATCTCACCACTGACTCGTTGATTTGTGAGGGCATGTGAGCTTCTGGTGACTAAATTCTTCATTCTGGGTAGGGCGGAGTGATTATCTGAGATTATCTTGGGGTTTGAGCAAATGCGACATAGAAACTGGAAACCCAACAGTAGCCTTGGCCAGTTTCTCCGCATTCGTAAAAATAGCCGATTTTCAACGTATTTCACCCTAAATGGAGCTTCCTTTTATTTTTCTCTTCTATATAGAAGAGAACTGGCGAGTAGAGCACGGACCGGAGTTCCCTGTTGAAATAAAGGGGTCCTGTGGGCAATTAAAAAGTTTTTTCCTGTTCAGATATCTTATAGGAACACAGATTAATTCATTAATTTATGCTTTTAGAGTGCAGTTTTCTCATCACTACGAAACACTTGTAAAAATGCAGGAAAGTGCAAGGAGCGTAGTTGCTGTCTTTTCGATCACTCAGGGGCAGCTGTTGTCACTGTTTGGGTGTGTTATCTCCCAGCATTTTTTCAGTATTATACGGAGTATTGCAATTGCAATAGTGACTGCCTTATAGATTATTGGGAAAATAAAGAAGTTAGATGTATGTAAAGTATTTAGAACAAATGCGTGACAGAGTAGCACTCAATGTTAGGTTTTTTTTCTGCATTTAAAAAAAAAATTTATTTTTTATAAACATATAATATATTTTTATCTCCAGGGGTACAGGTCTGTGAATCGCCAGGTTTACACACTTCACAGCACTCACCATAGCACATACCCTCCCCAATGTCCATAACCCCACCCCCCCAACCCCCCTCCCCCCATCAACCCTCAGTTTGTTTTGTGAGATTAAGAGTCACTTATGGTTTGCCTCCCTCCCAATCCCATCTTGTTTCATTTACTCTTCTCCTACCCCCTTAACCCCCCATGTTGCATCTCCTCTCCCTCGTATCAGGGAGATCATATGATAGTTGTCTTTCTCCGATTGACTTATTTCGCTAAGCATGATACCCTCTAGTTCCATCCACGTCGTCGCAAATGGCAAGATTTCATTTCTTTTGATGGCTGCATAGTATTCCATTGCGTATATATACCACATCTTCTTTATCCATTCGTCTGTTGATGGACATCTAGGTTCTTTCCATAGTTTGGCTATTGTAGACATTGCTGCTATAAACATTCGGGTGCACGTGCCCCTTCGGATCACTACGTTTGTATCTTTAGGGTAAATACCCAGCAGTGCAATTGCTGCCATGCTCCTGGATTGGAAGAATAAATATTGTGAAAATGTCTATGCTACCTAAAGCAATCTACACATTTAATGCAATTCCTATCAAAGTACCATCCATTTTTTTCAAAGAAATGGAACAAATAATCCTAAAATTTATATGGAACCAGAAAAGACCTCGAATAGCCAAAGCAATATTGAAAAAGAAAGCCAAAGTTGGTGGCATCACAATTCCGGACTTCAAGCTCTATTACAAAGCTGTCATCATCAAGACAGCATGGTACTGGCACAAAAACAGACACATAGATCAATGGAACAGAATAGAGAGCCCAGAAATAGACCCTCAACTCTATGGTCAACTAATCTTCGACAAAGGAGGAAAGAATGTCCAATGGAAAAAAGACAGCCTCTTCAATAAATGGTGTTGGGAAAATTGGACAGCCACATGCAGAAAAATGAAATTGGATCATTTCCTTACACCACACACGAAAATAGACTCAAAATGGATGAAGGACCTCAATGTGAGAAAGGAATCCATCAAAATCCTTGAGGAGAACACAGGCAGCAACCTCTTCGACCTCAGCCGCAGCAACATCTTCCTAGGAACATCGCCAAAGGCAAGGGAAGCAAGGGCAAAAATGAACTATTGGGATTTTATCAAGATCAAAAGCTTTTGCACAGCAAAGGAAACAGTTAACAAAACCAAAAGACAACTGACAGAATGGGAGAAGATATTTGCAAATGACATATCGGATAAAGGGCTAGTGTCCAAAATCTATAAAGAACTTAGCAAACTCAACACCCAAAGAACAAATAATCCAATCAAGAAATGGGCAGAAGACATGAACAGACATTTCTGCAAAGAAGACATCCAGATGGCCAACAGACACATGAAAAAGTGCTCCACATCACTCGGCATCAGGGAAATACAAATCAAAACCACAATGAGATATCACCTCACGCCAGTCAGAATGGCTAAAATTAACAAGTCAGGAAATGACAGATGCTGGCGAGGATGCGGAGAAAGGGGAACCCTCCTACACTGTTGGTGGGAATGCAAGCTGGTGCAACCACTCTGGAAAACAGCATGGAGGTTCCTCAAAATTTTTTCTGCATTTTTAAAACATATTACATATATATGCATTTATTACATATATGGCTTACAATTCCTATATAATTTAGTTTCTTGCCTTTTTCCTTAATACAAGAAAAAAAAGGATACTAAATTATATATGGTTTGTGAATACATGCTTATGAATATTTCTAAGTTATATCATTTCCATAAGCATATTATGCACAGAATAACCCATCAAGTGGATATTCTGTATCTTAGTTATTCAGTGATTTTTGAACATAATTCAGATCATTTTCAGGTGTTTTTTTTTTTCATTTTAAATAATACTACATCTCCTGAGCATCTTAAGTGCAAACTTTTGTTTTTCATACTTAGAATAACATCCAAATAAATTTCCAGAAGCAGCACAACTTGGTGAGAGGGTAGGAACACTTTAAAAGTTCTTCACCAGGCTGCTTTTTACCATAATTTCTGCTTTTCAAAAGTCTTAACCTATTTACACTTTTACTAGCAGAGCATAAAAAACCATGTTTCACTTCATTATGCAAACTCTTTTCAGATGCTATTTTCAAATTAGCTTAATAGAAAGTATATTCATTATGCAATGAATGTAAATTTTATTGAGTACCTATTATATGCAGGCAGCTCTTCTATGCCTTGAAGATACAGCGGGGTGCAAGACAAAGTGCTTGCCTTCAGAGACCTTACATTCTATGTGAAATCAAACCCCAAACCCATGTTTCCTAATATGTGGGTGTTATTAGATGTAATGCAAATCAAAAGTTCTGGGGCCAGACATACTTGGAAAATTCTAGACTATCTATTGTATTGATCATTGTAAGTGAACTGTAAGGTTGCATAACACCAGGGAGATGCCCTCTACTTTCTTAATATTTACCCCAATGCTCTCCAGCCCCTTGGATGTGGCCATAAGAGTAGTTTGTGATTATCTGAATTTTAGAGTTATTTAATGATTAATTTATTTCATGGTTTATTTAATGTGATTACTTGAGTTTTAGGGCTCATTTAAACCACATATATGGTTTCATTTTCATGTTGAGTGTCAGGACAACTCTAAGATTAGGTAGTCTGGTACTCCCCCACTTTGTAGGTGCGGAAATTTCTCAGATCCTTTTCAGGCAGCTCATGGAGGAAATGACAGTCCTGGGTCTCCGGATGTATTTCTGAGCATGGGATTCTGATGCCGATGTGTACTGCTTACATCTTGGTGATTTGGAGTATGGGAGAAACACAGCAGAAGCCCTGAAGCCTGATGTCTTTGCATTTCAACCTCTCTTCCACCTGCTCTTGGATTGGTGGGTGTCTGCTGAACTCTCACCACAGGCAAAACACTGCAGTGACAGGCCAGGGTCCCAGATGCCAACCCTTGAGGGCAATCAGCCGGCAGTTTCCCAGCTGTGTGACTGCCATAATTTCTGCTATGCAAGAATAATGAATTTGGAAAGGAAAAAAAATTGTTATTCTATAGAAGAAGGGAAAAGACTTAGCATACTGCTTTTATAGTACATTCTCTCTGGATAACCTTGAATTGCTTAAAAGTTGTGATAACAAAACCTAAACGTCAAATCTCAACTTTTTAATTTTACGCTGAGTTTCAATTCAAAACAAATATTTTTCCCAGTTGTATTTCCTCTGCAAAGGCACCATATGCTGGCATGGAGAACAGAGGCATGGGGTCATGAGACCCTTAACTGCATGTTTCAACAAATTAAGTGACTTTCCCCTTGACCCAGAAACTCAGAAATCTGAATGAAGGTTAATGTTCAAAATGTTTACTACACTCACTGTTTAAAAGATATTTCAAGCTTTTATTCAAATTTTAGTTAGTTAAAATTTAGTGTAATATTAGTTTTAGGACTAGAATCCAGTGGTTCATCAGTTACGTACAACACCCAGTGCTGATTACATCACGTGCCCTCCTTAATGCCCATCCCCCAGTTACCCCATCTCCCCACCCGGCCAGCAACCCCCAGTTTGTTTCCTGGAGTTAAGAGTCTCTTATGGTTTGCCTCCCTCCCTCTCTCTTTTTTTATTTTCTCCTAGGTTCCTCTATTTTGTTTCACTTTAAAACAGAAAAGAAAAAAAAAAAAAAGAAAAAGGAAACATGTCTCAGCATTAAAGAATGGTTTTAAAAGTAGGACATTGTGCAACCATTACAATGAGATTTTCAAAAAATATTTCACGACATAGGAAAATATTTAATGACACTGAGGGAAAAAAATGACAAACTATATTTTGTATTTTTCTTTAATGAGAATGTGTCATTACCAAAATCAGAAAAAAAAAGAGAGATTCATGATCTTGTCACTTCCTTATGTGCCCCATAAAGGAGAGAGACACTGTCCTAACTTACAGTAACACTCAGCTTCTGACATGAAGGGGAATGGCTTGAAGTGGACACATTCTATAAAGGACCAGCCTCCAAGGTGAACCAGAGCACTTTCAAGGTTTCTTTCCTTGCTTTAGCATTGACTCCTCCAGCCTCGGGCCATTTTCTTTAGCTTTGTCAAATGCCTACTGAGGCTGGTATCTTTAGAGCAAAGGATGATAATATGATTTTCCCCCACACAGTCTGTAACACTGAAAGGACTTGGGAAATATTTGCATTATTTGTGTATTTCTTTATATTGGACCGAATTCTGCATCAATTCTCTCTCTCTCTCTCTCTCTCTGTTTTGGTTCTGTTCTCTAGTGAATTTATTTTGAAAACTGTGCACGGATCCTTTGTAGCAGACCAGAACCATGTACTTTCTCAGGGCCACAGGCTGGCAGCCCTGAGAAGTTTTCGAACTTCATAGGTAGCCAGCTTTCCGTGTGAACCTAAGAATAGGAAAATGATGCTGGGGGCTTTCTGTACAGGTCTATGGCACTTCCCCATTAAAGGGGGTTTTTGGGAGGTCCTGGCATTCAGCAGGAGGCCCCCAGGCTGGAAAGGATCAGGCTTTGAGCAAGAAAAGATGTTGGGGGAGACAATGGGATTCTACATACTGTGACCATATGACCCTAACTGTTTATCTGTAGGGTTTGGTGCATCTGCTACAAAGGAAAAGAGGAAAAGAGCAAATAAAACACATTATTAAAAAAAAAAAAAAAAGCCTGGTGGCTTTTTTGAATCTTTGGAGAAAGTTGTGTTGGGGGGTTTGCAGCATTGAACACAGGATCTGGGGGCGACAGAGGGAGGACCGGCTTTGGGGCAACTCGCCCCCCAACCTGGGCACCTGCCTCCTCCTTCCCCTTCTCCTCCAGGCCTGTGGGTCACACCACCTTGAACTGGTCAAGGTCATGGCTCTGGCTTAGTTTCTTTTGGGTTTCCGAAGAACCATCCCGACACTGGGGGGAGCCATCTCCTCACGTTGCAGATGTAGCCTCTGGCTTCAGAAACCGTTTCTTTCTAGAGCTTTCCTTGTTCAAACCTCAGTGTTGGTGCTTACCCAGCAAGCAAGAATCAGGTCTGACCAGCGAAACGGTCCCTGAGAGATGCTCTCCTGCCGGCTGCGTGTGTTTTGGGGCTCAGACAAGTACCGTTCTCCTTCCCACTGCCCAGCCTCAGTGTGGAAGCCAGTCTCAGAAGCCACAGCAGCTCGCCCCTCTAATGTTCCTTCAAGTCCTCCCTGGGCCTCCTCAGCCCTCAGGCTTCCTGCAGCAACCATCAGCTCTCACGACATACTGGTCAACAAGAAAGCATTGAACACCATTTACCTTAAAAAAAAAAAAAAGAGTATATGTATATTTGGTGCAAATAAAAACGTGGGAACAGTAGAGGCTTTGTTGGAGTTTGGCGGGAAACAGGAAATTATATGGTAAAAAAAAGAAGGGGAAATTACCCATTTTTTTTGTCCTCTTTGCACAATTATTTGGCTGTAGTAAAAGCGAAAGCAAAAGTCAGGGCAAGGAATGCATGCCCACTGGAGGGGACGTGCTGGTGCAACGGGGACTGGGGTGTGTGGTGCGGTGGGATTCTGAACCGCCCAGGGGAGAGCTGTGATCTTTCTGGATCCCACAGTGGGATGTACTGCGCAAGGGAGTGTCAATCAAACTTGGGGCCAGAGCGGTCATTTGTTGTTTTTCTCAGCGAGGAAGCACCCAGAGAGGAATGCTTGCTTTGAGGTTCCTGGTAAGTTAGGCTGGGCCTCTCGGGTCATGTAGTTCAGAGCAAGGGAGATGCAGAAGAACACCAGTGGGCCAGTGGCCTCAGCCAGTCCCACGGGGCTGGGAACTGCATAGGGGAGGTGATTTGAGTATAAAGGAAGCTTTTTCTACCCCTGGGTTTAAATGCAGCCACAGTTTCGGCAGTGAATGAATTAGTGCGACCTTGCAGATGGCCCCTTGAGCCAGATGTGGTAAGGGATCCTGAAGATTTTCATTTTGCTAACTGAGTACCTCTCTAGGGGGAGACGGGACTGGTGATATATTTTGGTGGATTTTGATCCTGTGCATAGGATTGCTGGATAAAAGGACTACCTATTTTGAGTTTTTAGGCAATACAGGAGTTATGAGGGGGCTGGTCTTTGGAGACTAACACCAAATCTGCAGGAAAGCTGAGTAGTTCAGACCATCTCTATTGTGTGGCTTAAAATGGGATAGAGGACCATCCCTTCATTCATTCATTCATTCATTCACTCAAGTATTAACCCATTTAACAATCATTCACTGTGCTCTAGATCATGACAGATGCTGCAGGAATGAGGGCAACCAAGACGGATCCAGCCTTCAGGGGTGTGTTGTCAATTCTCTTTGCATCAGTTCCTAACTTTTATTTTTATTATTTTAATTTTTAAAACATTTTTTAAGGTTTTATTTATTTATATGACCGAGGTCACAAGTAGGCAGAGAGGCAGGCAGAGAGAGAGGGAGAGGCAGGACCCTGAGATCATGGCCCAAGCCAGAGACAGAGGCTTTAGCCCACTGAGCCACCCAGGCGCCCCAGTTCCTAACTTTTAAAGAAATCACCTTTCCTTTGTTATAGTTCAGAAGAAACTGGTACAGGTGTTTGTTTAAAAATCAAAAGCACGGGGGCGCCTGGGTGGCTCAGTGGGTTAAAGCCTCTGCCTTCCGCTCGGGTCATGATCCCAGGGTGCTGGGGTCGAGCCCCGCATCGGGCTCTCTGCTCAGGAGCCTGCTTCCCCCTCTTCCATTCCCCCTGCTTGTACTCCCTCTCTCTCTGTGTCTCTTGCTGTCAAATAAAATCTTAAAAAAAAAAAATCAAAAGCACGAAATTGCACATAATTTTATAAACTCTGGGCTTTCTTTAATCTTTGAGTCTTTAAATTCATAGGAGTTTCTTCTATATCCCAGCCCCAAAGAGACAGCAAGCTCCTCCCGTCATATCTTGGCAACTAATTGAAGCAATGAAAGGGAAAGAAATGATAAAAATAAATCATTCCAGTTGGCAGAGCATCGCTGTGTGGCTCTCCAAGTGGTTGTTCATCAGAGATGAGGTTGGTGCCATCTTGGCGGCACTGAAACACATTGGTCCCCTTGTGACGATATAATAGTACCTGCTTTTTCCTCTTGTCATCTGTGACAATGCTGTGCACCCTGAAATCAACAGAGTTTACATAATCCAGGTCTGCTGATGTCCTTGAGGCATGGAAATTTTCCTTATTTGTGTTTTAACTCCAAAAGTTTCCTGAGAACATTCTAGAAATAGGCTTTTGTAGGCAGTAGCCATCAATCCTGGCTACTGATTGAAATCAACTGTGGAACTTAGAAAAACACAGATGTCCACTGAAGACGTGAATTAGAATCAACATGTACATTTCATTTTTAGTTAATTACTGAGTTTGAACATTCAATGACTGGATGGGGTTGAAATAAATCATAGCGTATCTATGATGGAATACTATGCTGCCATCTAAAATTATGCTGAAAAAGAATTTCCTGAGTTGAGGAAATATTCATAATGCATTGTTAAGTTAAAGAAAGCAGGCTCAGAGAGTACTGGGTTATAATAGGATGATATTTTTGTTAAGCACTCCTGTGTTTATATGCATCACACAGAAGACCAGAAGGAACTACACAAATGTGTTGAGGATGGTAACCTCTGAGTGGTGATTTTTATTTGTCTTTCCTTTTGCTTTTTTGTGTTTTCTAAGTGTTTAGCATCAGTCATATGTTGCTTTTACCCTGAACAAAATTCTCTCAATAAATGTTAATGGTTTCCTCTTCAGGAACAACATGATAAAGAGGAACAAAGAAACTTGATACACGTGGCTGTTTCATCTGTCCATGCATGCATCCATCCATCATCCATCCCTCCATCATCCATCCTCCATCCATCATCCATCCATCCATCCATCCATCCTCCATCCATTCATCCATCATCCATCCATCCATCCATCCATCCTTCCATCATCCATCCATCATCCTTCCATCCTTCCATCCATCCATTCATTCATTATCCGTCTATTCATTCATCCATTATCCATTCATCCACCTATTTATTTTTCCATGATTTTTACTGAATCATAAATTTTTTTCATTAGTTTTCTTTTTTCTAAAAAGATTTTATTTATTTATTTGACAGAGAGAGAGCACAAGCAAGGAGAGCAGCAGGCAGAGGGAGAGAGAGAAGCAAGCTCTCTGTTGAGCAGGGAGCCTGATGTGGGGCTTGATCCCAGGACCCTGGACTCATGACCTGAGCTGAAGGCAGATGCTTAACCAACTGAGCCACCCAGGCACCCTGTCTTTTTTTCCCTATTATTAAGACAAAGATGCCTTAAGCATCCACCATGTGCTTGGCACTGTTAGTAGGCACTTGGGCTGCAGAGCCAAATCTAGTGCTATGGCTCTCACTTACCCTCCAGCATGCCCAAGAGGCTGTGAGGAGCTCCTTCAAATGCAGAGTTCTTCCCTCAAGCCTTCTTGGGGAGCAGTTCTAGGTGGGGCCTGGCAATTTCCCATTTTAAACAAGTGCACCCCACATGGTTCTGACACAGACAATCCCATACCAGCCTTTGAGAACCTGTGAGGAGTGGGCACTTGGGCTTAAACAGTTTAAAGTCTACAGCTGATGAGCAATGTCAGAATGCAAAAGTCTGGTTTGTTGGTTCCATCATGGAATTTAACTTAAGTTCCTCCAGGATCCATAACCTCACTGTCTCATTTTAGAGTGCAACAGTTTAAGTGGGATGACAATTGAAATGTGCCCAATCAGGTTGCCAGCCTCCTTGAAAGACATTAGATGTGGCAAACACCTTCCTTCCTTAAGGACAGTCAGGAACAGCCCAAGAAGTAGTAATATTCCTAATAGCGGCCACCGTTTATTAAGTGGTGAGTGCATGCCAGCCATATCTCCAAGCACTGTAGACTCATTTACTCAAGACCCTGTGGGTTATCTATAGATATGATCACCCCTGTTTGACGGAAGAGGAAACTGAGGTCTAGCGAGGTTAATGAACACACACAAGCTTACACGGCCAGTCATCTTCCAAGAGTCCATGGGCTCAACTGTGATATTATCCAACCCCCAACTCTCCAGGTGTCCACTAAGCAGCCTCCTGATGTGACTCCACCTCCAGAGCTCCAGAATATTGACCACCTAGGCAGCTTAGGATAGGTGGCCCCAGCTGAGTGTTTCCTGGTGTGAAATTATTATTTAACTTCAACCTTCTAAAACTGTGCCCTTCATGGTTGCAGCTAGTACAAAGTTAAAAACACTTGATAAAATGCATAAAACACAGCCAGCAGCGTATTTCCAAATCACGTTGTAAGCCAGGCAGCATTCACTTGAAACACATCCTTGGGGGCAAAGTAGTTACGAGAGCTTCCATGGAGTCAGTGCACAGGGGCATCCATTGAGCAAGGACAAGCTGGGAAATGGGGGAGACCTGGGCCCTGTGGGAAGAGCCTGGGGAGGGCATCAACGAATGCAGAGAAGTTTACTACAGTTTTTGCTCGGGAGCCAACCCGAGACTGAAAGAAGACCTGTCTTGTACCCTACCACCAGACGTTTTTTTCACTCTTTTTGTTAATAGTACCATGTGTCATTATCATGATTTCCATTTTTTATTTTATTGAGATATAATTCACATACCGTATATTTGTATACCCTTTTTTTTTTTTTTTTTTTAAATATTTATTTATTTGACAGAGAGACACAGCGAGAGAGGGAACACAAGCAGGGGGAGTGAGAGAGGGAGAAGCAGGCTTCCCACCAAGCCGGGAGCCTGATGCGGGGCTTGATCCCAGAATCCCGGAACCATGACCTGAGCCGAAGGCAGACGCTTAACGACTGAGCCACCCAGGTGCCCCTTTGTATACCCTTTTAAAAATGTACATTTCAGTGGTTGTTATCTGCAGGTGGTTGTGCTACTACTACCACTGTCTAATTCAAGAACATTTCGTCTGGCCAACAGGAAATGCCATGTCCATTAGCAGTTACTCCCCATCCTCTCCTCCCCATAGCCCCCAGCAAACTGTGGTGATTTTTAATGGCTAGATCTTCTCTCTTTGATTAGATTACAAGAGACCATGGAAATCCTCACTCTTGGCACACAACAGGTGCTTAGTAAATGTTTTTCCTTAGTGATAAAGCTCTCAAATGCTCTACTCTTTTTCTGACTGGTATGATAATTTTGAAATTCTATTAAAGGACCACAAGAAGGAAACATACAGCTGAGTTTTACTTTTTTCCCATTCCCCTCAGCCCCCTGCACTTAGGAAGGTCTGAACTCAGAGGTCTCATGTCAACGGGATAAATATTTTATTGGTCTTATTTTTCATTCAGTTTGATTTAGGAAAAGACAAGGTCATCTTGGGTCTTACATTGTAACACGGATATCGACAGGTCAGTGGTGTTTCATGTTTTTCCTGCTCCTAAAAATACAGTGAGGAAATTCACAGCCTGGACTGTGGGAAAAGGAGAAGAAATGCTGAAACTCTGAAATGCCTGGGTTTGAATTGGTTGTTTACAGAGTGAAAAGCAGGTCACACATAGGCTGAGACACTACTTCCGTCATGCCTGGGAATCTACAAACTCAATTCTCTCTCATTGGCAGAACATGAAAGCTAAAGATTATCCCCTAATCCTGTGGCATTTTTTAATCCATGGAATGGGCTTTGCTGCTTGAAAATTTTCACTTAAAGTCACACACTCTCTGGAGATACAATTATTTTGTTTACCCCTGCGGTATCTATGGAAAAAGGCGTTGGAACGAATGTCTACAACAGTTAGTGTGGATGAAAACGGTTTTGTCACTGTCCAGGAGTGACCACCTTCCCTCCATCCCAAATTTCCACTTCTTTTTAAATTCAAATAGTGGCAGCTCCTGTGATAGCTTTTCCTTGAAAAACAAGAGCATAACATTAATGCACTGCCGAAAAGTGGAGAAAACCCGGATGTCCATCGATGGATGAACAGATAAAATGTGGCCTATCTATACAAAGGAATACTATTCAGCCATAAAAAGGATGAACTTATACAGGTTACCACGTGGATAGATATTGATAATAGAATGAAAGAAATGAGCAAAACCAGACACAAAAGGCTACAGATTGTATGATTCCGTTTATATGAAATGTCCGCATAAAGGCAAATTGACAGAGACAGAAGGTACAGTGGTGGTTGCCAAGGGCTGGGGATGGGTGGGGAGTGACTGCTAACAGTCACGGGATTTCTTTTTTCAGGTGATGAAAATGTTCTGGACTTAGACAGTGGTGAGGTTTGTACGACTTTGTGAATATGTGAAAAACTGCTAAGTTGTCTATTTTAAAAGGGTGAATTTTATGGTATGTAAGTTATTTCTCATTAGAACACATGAGAAAAAAGTATTTGCTGCAAAACCACCCAAGGGCTTAAAAATAAGAGTAAGAAGGGAGTATCTGACCTTATTTTGTTGGTGCCTGAGATGACTTAGAAGCTCTGTCCGAGTGGCACCTGCTAGAGTAAGACCATTCCTCTCCTCACCACTGCAACTCTTGCTTGGATCATGGAACTAAAGAATTTTGACAGCTGGGCAGGGCTTAGAGATTCTAATCTGTTCTCCCATTTGTCTGGTGAGGGAACTAGTCATAGGCAGCAGAAACGACAGGTTCAGAGTTGCCATATTAGTGGCTGAACTGGACCTAAAACCTTGCTTTCTTTCCACTTGACGTATATTACAGCTGTTTTCCTCCTCTGTTCAAATACGATTGTACATTCTACAGACCTTAATCTTCTTGAAACACAGATCTTAGGTTACCTCCCTGCTAAAAAATAAAAACCTTCAATGGCTCTCCACTGCCCTCGGTCTCCTGTTTACCACTTGGCTCCCACGGCTCCTTGGATGGACAGTCTTTGCCGCTCCAAAACACAATGTGTTTTTCAATATCACACCTTTGTTCAATATCACATTTTGTTACTAAACTTTGTATATTTTTATGTCTTCCCGCCTCAGTGAAATCCCAAATTTCTTGAAGACTCTGATCATGTTTTGTGCATCTTTGACCTCTGAGAACAGGGCACAATGCTGTTCCTTGAACTTTGTAGGGTTCAGGAAATATTTGTAGATTAGTTGATTCCAATTCAAGACTACAGTGAGTCTTTGCCTGGATAAATCCAAAGCGTATCTTAGAGGAGGTCTGGCGACAGGTGACTCTTTCATGCCACATCTCTTTTGTTGGAGAATGAAGACTGCATTTAATTTTTGGAAGTAATTTGGACAAAAAGATTCTAGAAAACTCTCATGAGGTGAGATTTAGTTTCAAAAAGGCAAAACACATGGACTTTAAAAAGAAAAAAGAGAACCCAACGTTATTTTTGAAATAACATTTTTAGGTGTTACAGAAGTAATTTGTGTTCCTTGTAGAACATTTAAGAAAATTCTGAGAAAGTTCCAGGAGTATAAAGAAGAAAATAAAAAGTGTCCGTAATCGTAGCCCCTAGGAAATATCTATTGATAATCTTTGTTTTGTATAGCCATTTTTCTCCGTATGCCACAGATACCTCCTTTACAAAAACGAGATCCCATCTGTATGCAGTTTTGTAACCTGCTTTTAAATTAAATGAGAAATAAAAAAAATGTAATAGTTCTGCATTAAGTGGGAAGAATTTTGTTGCTGTCAACTCAAATGATTCATTCTGATGACATGGAGAAAAAAACAACTCAGTATTTGTTTTGCTTCTTTGCTTTTCTTGGTGCAGGAAAGAGTAACACAGAGGAAGAGCAGTTCTGAGAACTAAGAAGTGAGTACCTTTCTAGCTACTTTCTCACTGGGGGATGTGGAGCCATGTCCCCTCTCTGGGTCTCTGACTTCTCACCAGTTCTGTGAAGGAACTGTATCTGTGAAGGTCCTTTTCTAGCTCTTGACTTCTGTGAGCTTTACGTTGCCCCCACCC
Source organism: Enhydra lutris kenyoni (assembly GCF_002288905.1). Classification (NCBI taxonomy): domain Eukaryota; kingdom Metazoa; phylum Chordata; class Mammalia; order Carnivora; family Mustelidae; genus Enhydra; species Enhydra lutris. The sequence goes on from NW_019154127.1 coordinate 4,822,631, forward strand.
CGTCCGGTCTTTGTCCTGCGGTACTTCAGAGCCCTCTACGTGCTTAGAAGACAGGGAATATGACTGTTTTCCCCCTGGTTTATGCCAGCACGGTTCCTGGCAAAGAATTGCCCCTCAATAAATATTTATTAATGAATAAATGAATGAGACTGCCATGAATGCTGTGCTTTGTCGTGAACATCATTAGAACACATGGTCTGTTTTTGGAAGCACCAAATAGGAATTCTATATTTGGGTTCTTGGAATTGGGATAATAACATAACTAAGTAATACCACACATTGATTGATTAATGGGAAGTATTTGCCCATCTTCAGGATCCCATTTGGCTCTCCCTGTGGCCCCAGTAAGGAAGATGTTACCAGCTCCATTCTGCAGGTAAATGAGGATGGCCAAGTTCTACTGCTGGCCTCCTAATTCCGGGGCCCTGGTCCCTTCTGCCACACTGCACTGTCTTTCGGGCACCCCATTTTCCCTCTGAACGGAAAGTTACTGTACATTCGGGTGAACTTAAGGCAGAAGTTCTCAAGATTTAGCGTCCCTAAGAACTGCTGAGGGCTCAGCAATCCACATTGAAATAATCACTTAGGGGTGATGTTGGTGCAGGTGGTCTGAAGAGTACACTTTGAGGTGCACTAGCTTAAAATATTTCAGACTCAGTGTTTTGTCAGGCAGAGGAGGCGGCCATGAGAAGACCATTAGGATCTTCATCAAGCATCGGTTTGCCCAAGTTTTGATTTCCAAGAAGACCGGGGAATAACAATAAAATAGTTCATGTTCCTTATGGGTTTACTGCGCCAGGAGCTTTTCTAAGTGCTTTCCATACATTACCTTCTATTAATTCGCTGAAGAGCCCTGTGGGGTATGCCCTGTTACTGCCTCCATTGTACAAGGAAACTGAGGCTCAGGCAAGTACAGCTGGCTTATCTTTAATCAGGTGAATTTGACAATGGGATTAACTACTCAAGTCCTAGTATTGTCAGGTTAAGGAAACCTAACTCTTAATTATTTTTATGACAGCTGGGGGAAGCTGGTGAGTCTCATTGGCTGGTAGGGAGAGTAATTCATATTTTGGCTTACACATTCATGTCTTTTCCCTTACGTGGATCGCTCTTGGCAGCCGTGAAACTGGAAAACAAAACAGAACAGTGAAACGGATGATAGTCACGCCATGGCCCCTTCTTCCCCTGGGAGACCTAGAACCAGCCCCTGCTATATACCGGACCTAACGCTACTTCTACCTCAAAACTGAACTGTTCCTTTGGGGCTATTTGAATGCTAACTCCTGACCAGATATTTGACCATGTTAAGGAATTACTGTTTCTTTCTGTTTTTTGTTGTTGTTGGTTGTTTCTTCTCTCTCTCTCTCTTTTTTTTTTTTTTGGTATGATACTGATATTGTGATAATGTTAACAGTATTTCAGTTTTGGAGCTTTGTCCTGAAATATGCACACATGAAATATGAAGAGGTTTTGGATTTGCTTCACAATAGTCCAGTTTGGGGAGGGCGGTAGATGAAACCAGATTGGTTTTAGGACGATAATTGTTGAAGCTGGCTATGAACACAGAACGGTTTATTATATGATTGCCTCTGGTTTTGCATGTTTAAACATTTTCCTAATAAAGAGTAAAAAGTAATTACCTGTCTTACGTCCCTTTCACTCGGCAAGTCGACTTAATAAGTTTAGCTGAAGCACTCGAGGTTAATAATGGATTAATATGCAGTTGCTGCAAGAGAACATTTACATTTTTAACAAGGATCGGTGATGTCTTAATCCGAAGAAGCGAATGTTTTGGAAATTTCAAGCATTACCCCCACTTGATGGGGGAAGTATTTTGAATCAGCTCAAACTTTCTCCTTCCTCAGCTTACCTGTGTGTAGAATTGGCCTTGATCCCTGACTTTGGAGACACTTTTGGTAATCACTATCTTTTCTTTTTTGTTGTTGTTAAGATTTTTTTTTTATTTATTTGACAGAGAGAGAGAGAGAACGAGCACACAAGCAGGGGGAGCAGCAGAGGGAGAGGGAGAAGCAGGTTCCCCACAGTGCAGGGAGACCAATTCAGGGCTCGATCCCAGGATCCGGGATCATGACCCGAGCTGAAGGTAGACACTTAACAGACTGAGCCACCCAGGTGCCCTACCTTTTCTTTTCTAATAATGTTTTATAATGACTTGGCATTGTATGACATTCATAACGTTTCCCAGACCCTTGGTACTTTCCTGTTAGTAGACAGTGCGTATCATTAAGCACGTGAACAAGTAGGGGCTCCAAGAGGTTAATTAGATGTAGTTATTGGGCTGGTTAATGAATTATTTCATTTATCTGTCTCTCCTACAAACAGGCAGCATGCATTGAGCATCTACTATTGATTTGACATGGTGCCAGGTTAACGTGATACAGAGATGCATGAAGGGGTGCTTGACTTTGAGGCGCTCATATTTTAGGAGAGAAAACCGTGTGCTAAGTGGGTAAGTCTAAGAGGCTGAGGACTTTGTAGAGAGGATGAGACTTTACTGGGCCATGCAAAAGAAGCAGAAGTTCATCACACAGCCAATTAATGTCAGAATCAGGGAATTCACCAATTAACCCAAACGCAGGGATCTTGCCATCTGCCTGGTCTGACACAATTTCTGTGTTGGTATTGTGCTTCTCTTTTTTCGTCTGAAATCCCAATTTTCCTTGTTGTTTGTTAACTCCTGTAGGATTTTTCTTAAAGCCTTACAACGGTCCTGTTATCTAAACCGCACAGAATGAAGCAGACCTCTTTCTTCTTGGGGGATGCAGGGAGCAGCAGGTTGCTTGAAAGGAATGGGTGGAAGGTAGAATGATAACTAGGGCATCGTCCTTCCTAGGATGTAGCCCAGGGGCATTCCCATCCCTCTGTGACACAGATGACTGCCTCCTCGACTCCGATCGCTTTCCAGGCGACCGACGGCGTGGAGAACCTCACTCATGTTTACCTGTTCGTGCAGCCATTACTCACCTCTTCCCACACACCCCCACGCTTGCACACAAAGCCACAGAGTGACAAAAAATTTCTTTAAAAACCTTCCCCCAACCCCATTCTAAAATGTCAAGTGTTTCAGTTTTGAGAAAAAAGAAAGCTGAAGAAAGCATGACTCACGACAGGGCTGACAAACAACTATCTGGAGGTATGCTGGTGAGTCACGCCGTGGAGATCTGCCTTTATGTTGTGGAAAGGGCCCGGGATTGAAGGAGCATCATGGGACCAGCCAGTAAAATTCCACTACTCTCTGAAGCCCATTTGGAGGTAATTTAAAAAACCCTGGGCTTTTTCCAGCCCCAACCTGGTGTACGGCTCTGTGTACCCTCAGGTATGTTGATCTATACAGGAAATCAGGAGGAATGATTATTAATAACTGGAACAAAACCATTATTATCTTTCCATGCCCAACGCCATGCTGAACCAGCCCCACTTGCTTCTGCAAGCCAGCGAGACTGCTGGATTTTCTTGAAGGGTATTGGGTTGCTAGGCAACAGCGCTGCCAGCATCCATCATGCCCAGCAATGTCAGCACCCGAGTGTGGCCTGCAGAGTACGCTTGCTCCCCTCCCCCAGCCTCCCCTCTGCAAGCTTCCCCCCCCACTCCCCATGAAAAACATTAATTTGCATCTTGGGGACAGGAGCCGTGCCAGGTAATTCTGTGTATAAAACACTACAGTGCAGGACATGAAGCACAAATATTGTTTTTGGTTGCAAAACAGGACATGTGACGTAGTTGAAAATACAAACTCATTTGTGTACACACCTCATATAAGGAGTGTGGGCATAATTTAAAAGCCTGCACGTCAAATATCCTGGTGTGTTCTGCCTTTAAATCATTTGCCCCTCTCTGCCCGTGCGGCATCTTATTTATACCCTATTCTGTCCGTATCTCTCTCCCTCCCTTTGTTCTGTGGTCTCCTGGGTGATCGAGTTATTGTTTCTGTGTAGGGCTCTGTGGACAAAAGGGAGCCTCTTTGTAGAAGGGAGATGGCCCTGTGCTTCCTGGTTGGAAGATGTTGTTTGCAAGGCCTGTCACTATGGCCGTTTTGCTCCGGAAGTGCCCATTTTCTGGGCAGAGTTTCCATCTATCTGTGTCTTTTACTTTCTTTTGAGGGGCCGCAGGCTGAGTAAACTGGTCAAGTGCCAGAGGCTGAGTGATGGACAAGAAAGAGTATCTATCCGTTCTGGGGTTAGACAGACCCAGATCCAAATCCTTCCTCCTTCCCAACCAGCTCTGGCATCTTGGCAAGTTACTCTCCCCATTTCTGAAAAGGAAGATAATGGAAACGACCTCACTGTGTTGTTGGGGGGAGGGCCGAGTGTGATAACGCATCAATACGCCTGGCCCACAGTGTTGATGAAATGGCAGATATTACAAGGATTGAGTGAATCGTGGATGATTCCCAGTTGGAAGGGTGTTAAAGACGTCATGTGGTTCAGTAAGAGTTTCTAATTCCCCCATGGATAAGCCGGGCAGGCTGGGGCTGGATTGTCAAAGGCTATACCGAGTTGACCCTTGGTAACAGGGTTGGGTTATAAGTTCTCAGACTCCTGGCCCCAGTGGTCTTTCTTCTGGGTCCATTATGATACCTATTGCCTTCCTCAAAGTTATATTGGGGCCTTACAGTAGACTGATGTCCCCCTGCCCCCTTGTAACTTGTTTAAGGCTTACTGGCAGGAACTTTTGTCTAACTATAGGATTTGGGTGGTGATCAAAATCTGGAATTTGACTGGAGGCGTGGCAAAGATGAAGCAAGTGCCCCAGGAGCCCAGGAGGATGACTTTACTGGGTTTTCCTCTGACCACTGTATCATGCTTTATGTTACCTCTTCTCTAAAGCCGTGTTAGAGAAGATAGAAGCAAGAGCTGCATCTCTTCAGTTATTACCAAAAATGCTCCTTTATACATTTAAAGTACCTCCTTTCTCCCCCCCAAATCTATACCCTTCTCTCTTAGAGAAACCATCTCCCCTTAAGGAAAGCTGAGGCCTTCCTGGGCTGGTATTCCCAGTGCAGGAAGAGCCAAGCAGGCAGCCCTCAGCTTGAGTGCAAGGAAGACATGTCGGTCCAGTTGGGTGTACCATTCCTTTTTAGGAGCCTGGGAAGATGAGCAAGGGATCTGTCTAGATTTACTCTAGGTCAAAGGTCGGGGGAGAAGACCAATGAACAAAGTAAATTCAAAGGAGATAAATAGGCCAGTGCCTTTGGGAGACCCTGGCAACAAGGAGTGGGAAGAATGCATCAGCAGCCACGAAGAGGGAAGTGAGTGAGGAAGGGCTCTTGGGAGATCCTACCAGGGAGGCTCTCTGTCAATCCCTCTCTGTCTCTTCTCCCCCATGAATGGTCCATGGGGACACCAAACCATGAAGAGGTGGGAAGCATTCCTCCAAAGGCAGGACATGATGTGTGCTAGAGGTGACTCAATGTCCAAGATCAGTGACAAAATACTCATATCTAGGAAACAGGGTCAAGGACATGAGTCAGACTTATGGGTTTCAGTCCTGGCTTTATCAGCCTGCTGTGTCACCTCAAGCAAGTCATACACACTTGGAGCTCAGTTTCTCCATCAGAAAAAGGGTGATAAGAATATATGCTTTAGGATTGTTTTCAGAATAAATGAGTTAATCTACATAAAGCACCATGTACAATGCCTGACACGCAGAAAAGTCCAGAACAACAAACTCTTTTTGTTGTTATGGCCCGAACATCTCTCAGGAAGAGAAGAACATTCATTCACACTCATTCTTCAGTCACAGTTTAGAGAAGCCCCAATTCTACCCCAAAATGTGAAAGCCTTTTCACTGAACCACAGAGAAGTGGTCTGCAGAAAACTTACCAGCATGGCTTTGGGGCCCAGTCCAGCTCCCTGGAAAAAACTATCAATGACAAATTCCTTCTTTTGGGTGACCCTGAGCACAGCACTAAGCCCTCATGGACTATTTAAAAAGTAGGACACAAAAAGTGCAAGCTGCATCCCATGATTATACTGGTCCTTCCATCAGAGAGGTGTGACTCTGAAGGGGAGCCCACATGAGATCCTGGGGCTGAGCCAAAGCTGGGCACAACTTTCCCAGATCCAACCTCTCGGCAAATAAAATAATGAGGAAATACACAATAGGAGAATGCTAATTAAAAGAAAGCTAGTATGGCTACAACAATATCAAACTAAATAGTTTTTAATTATAAAAGTACAATTAGGGAGAAGCATAGTCATTACATATTATAAAAGCAACGTTCATTTTTAAAAAAATTTAATTTTATTTATAATCGATTAACATATAGTGGATTATTAGTGTCAAAGGTAGAATTTAGTGATTGATCAGTTGCGTACAATGCCCAGTGCTTATTGCATCATGTGCCCTCCCTAATGCCTATCACCCAATTAGCCCATCTCCTCACCCCCCTCCCCTCCAGCAATCTTCAGTTTGTTTCTTAGAGTTAGGAGTTTCTTATGATTTGTCTCCCTCTCTGATTTCATCTTCTTTTATTTTTCCCTCCCTTCCCCTATGTTCATCTTTTCTGTTTCTTAAATTCCACATATGATTGAAAGCATGTAATTGTCTTTCTCTGATTGACTTATTTTCCTTAGCATAATACCCTCTAGTTCCATCCACATCATTGCAAACAGTAAGATTTCATTTTTTTTAATGGCTGAGGAATATTCCATTGTATGGAATGGATCCATATGCCACATCTTTATCTATTCATCTGTTGATGGACATTTAGGCTCTTTCCATAGTTCGGTTATTGTGGACAATGCTGCTATAAACACTGGGGTGCAGGTGCCACTTTGAATCACTACGTTTGTATCCTTTGGATAAATACCTTGTAGTGCAAATGTTGGATTGTAGGGTAGCTTTATTTTAAACTTTTTGAGGAACCTCTATACTGTTTTCTGGAGTGGCGGCACCAATTTAAAGGAACAGTTCACTAAGATACAGCCACCTGGATTGTGCCTAACAAAATCATCTTAAAATATATTTATATATATATATGTGTGTGTGTGTGTGTGTGTGTGTATCAAAAACCTACATAATTACAGGGAACTATTGACAAATATTTCTCCACATTTATAGTGAGAGATTGTAACAAACCTTTAATAGTAATTGATAGAACAATAAGACAGAAAATTAGTAGGAGTGTAGAAGATTTGAACACAATGCATAGTCTTGAACAATAATCATACATGTAATTCCTCACTCAACAGTAGAGCAGATACATTCTTTTCAAGCAAATATGGAGAATTTGTGGAAGTTGACTGTATACTAGATATTTATATTATGAGGCCATTTTATGTAAAGTTTAAAAACTTATAAAACTACACTGTATAATATATATGGATGATATGCATACTAAAAGCATACAGTGCACAGGAGCAATAAATCACAAATTCAGGCTGTGGACTCTGGACATGGAAGGAAGAAAAGGGGATGAGAGAAAGAAATATTAGAGCCCTCAACAGTACCTGAATTGCTTTTAAAAAATAACTTGAATGAAAGAAAAGATTAGGTCCTGATCCTAGTCAAGATGGACTTTACCATCAAAGCCTACCTCTCCCACTAATAACGTCTGAAACCCTGGACAAAGGAGCAACTACCTGAGGACTCTGAAAAGTAATAGCAGGCAGATTGAGGAGAGGAGTCAAAACTTGAAGAATGATCGATTCAGGGGTGAGTTTCTCATCTCCCTTCATTTTGTGTCCCAACTTTGATCTGAAGGAAGCCTTGTTGTGGCCCAAAACTCTGACAGAAACTATACCTTTTGGCTAGAAGACTGGGGCCCCTGGAGTGGGCAAGTGGACAAATTCTGGAGAAGAGAGAGTTGGAGAAGTAGACCCTCCAATTCTTTAGATAAACCAACAACCATCCCTGAGCTGGCCAGAGTTGCATATGCCCAGGACAGACCTAAATGTAGTACTATAAAGGCTTTGACAACTGACCTGATCCTGGAACCTCATAAACAGAAGAAGATACAGCAATTATGATCTGAACTCAACTGGGTTGAATGTCTGCTAAAACCAAAGCAAAGCAAAGCAAAACAAAACAAAATCAACATTCTGCAGTTTTTTTTAAAAAAGATTTTATTTGTCTATTTGACAGAGAGAGAGCAAGAGAGAGAGAGAGAGAGAGAGTGCACAAGCAGGGGGAGTGGGAGAGGGAGAAGCAGGAAGCCCGATGTAGGGCTCAATCCCAGGACCCTGGGATCATGACCCGAGCTGAAGGCAGACGCTTAACGAATGAGCCACACAGACACCCCCAGATTTTTTTTTAAACAGGAGTTTGAATCTTACAGCATAATATTCAAAATATACATGATACAAACAAACTTACTTGACACACAAAGAATCAGAAAATGTGACCATTTCTCAAAGGAAAAGACAATCAATGAGATGGCCCAGATGTTGGAATTAACTGACAAATACTTTAAGTTGGCTAATAGAATCATGCCTATAAGATAAAGGCAAATGCCTTCGAATGGAAAGCTAGAATTGGTCAGCAGAGAAACAGAAAGTATGCAAATAAGAATGCAGCACAAATTTTAGAAAGGAAAATGACAGTATCTGAAATGAAAAAGCTCACTGAATGAGTTTAACAGCAGAATGGAGTCAGTGAACTTCAAGACAGATCAATAAAAATAACTTGATCTGAAGGAGAGAAAATTAACTGAAAAAAAATTAGCAGTGTCTCAGGGGACTATGGGACAAGATCAAAGGGTCTAACATCCTGTTGTTAGAGCACCAGATGGAGAGAGTGCAAGAATTGGAACAGAAAAAAGGTGTTTGAAGAATTAATCACTGAAACACCTCAAATTTGGTGAAAAGCATGTATTCGTAGATTCGGGAAGCTCTGCAAATCTTAAACAGGATAAACTAAGAGGGATTCACACCTAGACACATGTAATCAAACTGTTGAAAAACAAATATAGTGGAAAAATCTTGAAAACAGCCAGAGATAAGTAACACATTATATATAATGGAACAATGACTCACATGACTGAGGATTTCTCACCAGAAATCATGAAGGCCAGAAGACAGTAGAATAACATCTTCAAAGTGCTTAAAGAAAAGAACTGTTAAAACCAGAATTCTATATCTAGAGAAAATATTCTTTAGGAATGATGTTAAAATAAAGGTATTTTCAGATTAAGAAAAAGTAAGAGAATTCTTTGCCATCAGACCTGCTCTAAAATAAATGCTAAAGGGAGTCCTATAGGCTCAAGGTAAGTGATACTGGAGGGAATCTTGGAACTTCAGGAACCAAGGGAGAGCAACAGAAATCGTAAATATCTGGGTAAGTATAATAGACTGTTTTTCTCTTTCTAAATTTTTTATGCTATAAAGCAAAAGTTATAACATCAGTGGGATTCTTAATATATTTATAAATAATACATATAATAATTATAATAGAAAGAGGGGAGAGAAACAAGATGTATATGATTCTAAGGCTTCTACATTTTCTTATGAAATAGTAACTTGAAGTAGACTTTAAAAGTTTAGGGGTGTATATTGTAGTCTCTATAACAACATTAAACAAATTAATATGAAGAAGGGCACCTGGATGGCTCAGTCAGCTAAGCATCTGCCTCTGGCTCAGGTAATGATCCTGGGATCTAGCTCCATGTGGGGAATCCCTGTTCAGTAGGAAGTCTGCTTCCTCTCCCTCTGCCCCTCCCCTGCTCGTTCTCTCTCTCTTTCTCTCTGTTTCAAAGAAATAAATAAAACCTTTAAAAAATTAATATGAAGAGATATAGCTAAAAAAGTGCACAGATAAAGTGGAATACTAAAAGATTTGAATAATCTAAAAAAGGACAGGAAAGAAGGAACAGAACTAATAATAGAAGGATCAAAAGAAAATCAAATACTACAATAATAGCCCTAAATCCAACCATACTGATAATTACAATTAATGTAAATGATCTAAAGATACCAATTAAAAAAAACAGAGATTGTCAGGTTGGATAAAAAGAAGACCCAAATATAAGCTGTCTACAAAAAACTCAGTTTAAATGTAATGACATAGGTTCAAAAAAAGGAAAAGATATAAAGCAAATATAAAGCAAATAAACCATCTGATAAAATGATAGAATCAGATGGTAGGTACCTGTGACTTAATTACATTACTTGCTATTATACTCTATACTTTTGATGTATTTATAATATAAAAGGAAGTTGGAAAAATATATTTTCTCCATAACCTCCCTTTTGCCTCAGTTAAATTCATAAAAGATCTTAAGATGTCTGGCTCCCATCTGACTGTCCCATCTTATTTCCCTCTAGCTCCCTATATAACTAGATCAGTGTAAGGGCTGAGAGCCTAAGATCTGGAATTAGGCAGCCAGACCTCATATTCCACTTCCTAGCTCCTGAGCATAGACAAAGAAATTAACTCTTTTAAATCTCAGAAGGCTTTAACTGTAAAATAGATAAAACATTACCTAACTGTAGGAATTTATTTTGAGGAATAAAGGTAATATTGTACCAAAGTACTTAGCGTAATGCTTGGCACATAGGAATTATTCAGTAAATATTACCCATTATTGACCACATTGATTTCGCTAGTGTTCAAAAATAGACTGTATGTAATCTTATTTCCCTGCCTTTTCTTACTAACAGACTGCAGCTTGCCACCTATTAATGAGTGGTAAAAGCAGTTGAGTTGATTATGACCAGCATATTTTAAGAACTGGAATAAAATGAGATAGGATAGAATAGAATGCGATGGAATGTTATGGAACTGAATGGAACAGAATAGAATTTTTAAGAAGTTGATTGTGTGTAGTTAGATTAAGTATTGTTTCAGTGTCTGGGTATAAAATGTAGTCCTTCATGTGGGTTTTGGCCCAAAGAGGTTTAAGAAACCCTAGTTTCCATGATTCCTTTGGCCTGGGAGAGTGAGCTCTCTGTCCCTCTCCAGTGGATTATCAAGGCCGTACTTGACACCCACTTCTTTTGAAAAGTTTTCATGTGATCCTTGTTGTTATGGGCTGCTAGTTCTGTCTAGGATCAAATCTGTCTTCACTGTGGGGTAGTTTCAGAAATGCTGCAGAATAGTTCTGGGGACATGGAGTAAACCTCAGGCTTTGTGTTCCAGATTTCCTAGCTAGGTTTCTACCTTATTTCTGTGGCCTAGCCTCCGTTTTGTGCTTTGACTCTAGTAACAGGCATTATAGACCCTCAGGGTCTGGCATGGGTGGGTAGGAGTCTCTCAGAGCACTAACATAGCCACCAAAGAATTAATGCGTAGTTAGTTCCTTCCTGCTCACTCCCATATTGACCATATTAAGGGTGGTTCTTGCCTCACTTCCCTAGAACAAGCCTCAGGATATCCATCCATTCCTTTGTTGTAACCATTCAATCCACCTACCAGTCATTCTCATTATTTGCAAACACGGAATTAGAGAATACTGAATCATGGCTCCAGGAGAAAAACAGGGTTGGGTTCCTGAGAGCTTCTGGTCACATTTTTGTCAATCCAGTATGTAACTTTGTTTTATGTGTGTTTCTGTTTAAAGAGATTTGATTTAATATATATTATTGATTTATTAACATTGACCTCACAGTCAACATAGTAACACATGCCAGAAGGAAGTTTCTCTAACTGCGTATTTTTCTCCGTAAGGCACATCCCAGTCTTCTTGCACTTAGGGACACAAGGCAGCACATCAGCACTGTGCTTTGGGCGTTTTAAACAGTGAGATCATCAACAAAATCTCAAAATGGGAAAAATGTGGACTGAATAGCCTCGGAAAAGGACACAGTATGAGAGCCAAAACAAGAAAATGTTGTCTAGTTCAGCTTCACCTGGGAATGTGTGCATAGGAGATTCAAATTTTTCACTGCTTAGAGCACACGTACATCCCTGAATGACTATAAAGGCACTTGTGAGTACTGATTTGGGGCTTACAAATATGTTTTAGAAAGTAGGAGAATTTGCAAACATGGAATCCGTGAAAAATGACTGTTTGCCAAGCACCAGGGTAGAGAAGCTCAGCACAGAGTGACGACAGGCATGGCCCTTGTCCTTGTTCTTTCTGTATTATTGTCTTGCCCCTTACCTGCTCTTGTCACATGCCCTCCAGTTCTGGTAGAAGCTTCTGTGTGTGTCATACCTGTCCAAGTGTCCTGAAGTTCTTGGAGGGTCCCTTCCTCTTATGTGCAACATCACTTCTGAAGATGCCCAAGCTGATATCTCCCACTTGGACCCACCCCCTGAACCCAAAATTCATATTTGCCACTGTCCACGCAGTACTTTTGTTGGAACAACTAACGGGTATCTCAGATGTAACTTGTCCAAGACTGAGCTCTTCACTTCTCCTCTCCTGCCCCCAACTATTCCTTCCCACAGTCTTGCCTCCCAGTTGTGGCAACTCTATTCTCATGATCCAGGCCAGAAGGTTTGGAATTGTCCCTGATTCCTCACCCACACCCCAGAATGAGTCTGTCAGCAAGTCCTTTGGGCTCTGCCTTACAAACAGATCTGGAATCTGACCATTTCTCCCCATCTCCCCATCTCCCCACCTGCTTCAAGCCACCACCCCTGGTCCCTCGGAGCATCACAATAGCCTCAGATGGAGTCCTCCAGGTGGTTTGCCTCTGATGTCACCTCTGGGTTCTCTGCCATCCCTCAATGCCCTCCTGAAGGATAATGCTAATTAACATAGCAAAGAACCCCCTTTCCTGAACCCACTTCCCACCTTCTCAGCCATTTCTCCCCATAGCACTGATGATCTACATCATATAGTGTTCTTATCTATTTTGCTTATTGTCTATCTCTTCTTGCTGGAATATAAAGTCCATGCGGGTAGGAGTGTTTGTTTATTTTGTTAACCTTGTGTTCCCAGCTCCCAGGCCAGCTGTAGGGACAGCCTGGACAGTTACACTGGGCCATGTGCTCAGAGGGCCCTGCACTTGGTTTAATGCTCTGCTCTTGCTATCTTGAAATCTTTAATAATTTTTGAAAAGACTCTCCCCCCATTTTCCTTTTACACTGGGACCTTCCCCTTCAATTATGGAGCCAGTCCGGACTGCCAGGCACATAGTAGGCACTCAATTAATAGATCAGGGAATGCTGACTATGGTGACTCACAAAACAGATGGTAATGTAAATGGTTGCTGACTGAGTGATTGACTGATTGGAGAGGGAGTTGATCATTTTTTCACTTATTCATTCACTCACCACATGTGTCATTCCAGCATTCCACAGAAATTATCTGAAGAGACTGGAATTAAGATATTTGCACACTGCCAGCCAGCCTCGTGTATCAAGCTCACTCACCCTCCACAAACTCATGGAATTTTGAGAATCACATCACATGATGTTGACTATGACAGTCCCCTTTTACAAAGGAGGAAATTGAAGTGTAAAGACATTGCCTGAGGTCACGTAGCCAGGGAAAGCCATAGCGAGCTCTGGGCCATGCTGCTGGCCCTGCTGTCCTCAGGCTCTCCTCACCCTGGCTCCCCATCTGTGGGCTACCCTTCCCAGACTCAACCTTGCCCATTTTCTCTTACTTCGCCCATTTGCCTTGCAGAATTGGAAAGAATCTGCTCTCAGACATTTATTTCTTTTTTTTTTTAAATTAAAAAAATTTTTAAATTTCTTTTCAGTGTACCAGAATTCATTGTTTATGCACCACACCCAGTGCTCCATGCAATATGTGCCCTCCATAATACGCACCACCAGGCTCACCCAACCTCCCACCCCAACCCCTTCAAAAGCCTCAGATTGTTTTTCAGAGTCCATAGTCTCTCATGGTTCATCTCCCGCTCCAATTTCCCCCAACTCCCTTTTCCTCTCCATCTCCCCATGTCCTCCGTGTTATTTCTTATGCTCCAAAATTAGTGAAACCATATGATAATTGACTCTCTCTGCTTGACTTATTTCACTCAGCATAATCTCTTCCAGTCCCGTCCATGTTGCTACAAAAGTTGGGTATTCATCCTTTCTGATGGAGGCATAATACTCCATAGTGTATATGGACCAAATCTTCCTTATCTATTTGTCCGTTGAAGGGCATCTCTGTTCTTTCCACAGTTTGGCGACCATGGCCATTGCTGCTATGAACATTGGGGTACAGATGGCCCTTCTTTTCACTACCTCTGTATCTTTGGGGTAAATACCCAGTAGTGCAATTGCAGGGTCATAGGGAAGCTGTATTTTTAATTTCTTAAGGAATCGCCACACTGTTTCCCAAAGGGGCTGCACCAACTTGCCTTTCCACCAACAGTGTAAGAGGGTTCCCCTTTATCCACATCCTCTCCAACATATGTTGTTTACTGTCTTGTTAATTTTGGCCATTCTACCTGTATAAGGTGGTATCTCAATGTGGTTTTGATTTGAATCTCCCTGATGGCTAGTCATGATGAACATTTTTTCTTGTGTCTGATAGCCATTTGTATGTCTTCATTGGGAGAAGTGTCTGTTCACTCTTGTTCAACATAGTATTAGAAGTCCTAGCAACAGCAATCAGACAACAAAGAGAAATAAAAGGTATTCAAATTGGCAATGAAGAAGTTAAACTCTCTCTTCGCAGATGACATGATACTTTATATGGAAAACCCAAAAGACTCCACCACCAAACCACTAGAACTCGTACAGCAATTCAGTAATGTGGCAGGATACAAAATCAATGTACAGAAATCAGTTGCTTTCTTATACACCAACAGTGAAAATACAGAAAGGGAAATTAGAGAATTGATTCCATTTATTATAGCACCAAGAACCATAAGATACCTGGGAATAAACCTAACCAAAGAGGTAAAGGATCTGTATTCGAGAAACTACAGAACACTCATGAAAGAAATCGAAGAAGACACATCAGAAAAATAAACATTGTTAAAATGTCTATACTGCCTAGAGCAATCTATACTTTCAATGCCATTCCGATCAAAATTCCACCGGCATTTTTCAAAGAGCTGGAGCAAACAATCCTAAAATTTGTATGGAATCAGAAGATACCCCGTATTGCTAAGGAAATGTTGGAAAAGAAAAATAAAACTAGGGGCATCACATTTCCTGATTTCAAGCTTTACTACAAAGCTGTGATCACCAAGACAGCATGGTACTGGCATAAAAACAGACACATAGACCAGTGGAATACAGTAGAGAGCCCAGATATGGACCCTCAACTCTATGGTCAAATAATCTTTGACAAAGCAGGAAAAAATATGTAGTGGAAAAAAGACAGTCTCTTCAATAAATGATGCTGGGAAAATTGGACAGCTATGTGTAGAAGAATGAAACTTGACCATTCTCTTACACCATACACAAAGATAAACTCGGAATGGATAAAAGACCTCAACGTGAGGCAGGAATCCATCAGAATCCTAGAGGAGAATACAGGCAGTAACCTCTCTGATATCAGCCACAGCAACTTCTTTCAAGATATATCTCCAAAGGCAAAGGAAACAAAAGCGAAAATGAATTTTGGGGACTTCATCAAGATCGAAAGCTTCTGCACAGCAAAGGAAACAGTCAACAAAACAAAGAGGCAACCCACAAATGGGAGAAGATATTCGCAAATGACAGTACAGACAAAAGGCTGATATCCAGAATCTATAAAGAACTTCTCAAACTCAACACACACAAAACAGATAATCATGTCAAAAAATGGGCAGAAGACATGAACAGACATTTATTTCTTACTGTGGGGGGATCCCTGGTGTCACCTCTGCTGGGTACGGCTGCCCGTTTCCAGCCTCTCTGAGGAACGGGAGGCGGTGCCCACAGAGAAGGACTTTCAGAGCCCAGGAAGTAAGTGTTGCAAAGCTCTGACGTCATCCCAGGTCGGTGTCCCCCAAATCTGTGCCGGCAGCAAGCCAGGCCCCAGGATACAGAGACGGAAAAATAGTCCCACCTCTGGTCACAGGTGCTAGAGCGCTAGGACGTGCTGAGGACATCCCTTTCGAGTCACACCTTTTCTGTGAAGGAAGAGGAACTTAAAAGCAGTTCATCAGACAATGTAGGTAATAGAGTCGCTAATGCTGCAGTAATCTGGTCGGTGACAGACAGTAACTACATTTATCATGCTGCCCAATGCCTAATGTGTATAACTGTCGAATCATCACGTTGTGTGCCTGAAATGAATACGTTCTATGTAAATGCTACTTCATTAAAAAAATAAAAGTCTTTAATCACAAGACGAGTTTTGTTAGACAAAAATGGCAATTCAGCTGGAGACACAAATTTAAAACTCTTAAGTATACACAGCTGACATCTCAGGGGGCTGGGGCTGGCCGATTAAGTCAGAAGTTATTGTTCGCATTCTCCGGAGGGGACATGCTAAAAACGGGGGGTAGGGGGGCAGCCCTTGGAAATATAGGAAAATGATTCCATAGGAGCCAGATAAAAAGACGGCGCTCCAAATATTTGACCTTGACATTTGTTTTTGAGGTTTCATTGAAAAGTGGCATGGGTGGGGCGCCTGGGTGGCTCAGGCAGTTAAGAGGCTGCCTTCAGCTCAGGCCATGATTCCAGGGTCCTGGGATCTTGTCCCGCATGGGGATCCCTGCTCATTGGGGAGCTTGCTTCTTCCTCTGCCTGCCCCTCCCCCTGCTTGTGTGCTCTCTCTCTCTCTCCCTGACAAATAAATAAATAAATAAAGTCTTTAAAAAAAATTGGCATGGGTGTGTGAGTGTGCACATGCCTGAAAATTTCAGAATTTATAGAACTCTACATATTAAAATTAGGAATGTAAGAAATAAGTATAACATAAAAGTATAATATATAATATAATAGTATTTCCAACATACATTTTATACATAGGGTTAAAATAAATACAAGTAATAATAAATATGTAATGTAAGACTATAACATATGAAGTAAGAAATAAATAAAATAAATATTTGAATTCTATTGTGAGCTTGCTTTTGGCACCCAGTCCCACCTTCCCTGCTGTATTAGAACACTTTTTGGGGGCACGTGGGTGGCTCAGTAGGTTAAGCATCTGCCATCAGCTCAGGTTATGATCCCGGGGTCCTGCCATTGAGCCCCGCGTGGGGCTCCCTGCTCAGCAGGGAGCCTGCTTCTCCCTTTCCCTCTGTGATCTCTCTCACTCTTGCTCTCTCTCAAATAAATAAATAAAATCTTGGGGGAAAAAAAAGAAGGCTTTTGTTGGCAAGTTAAAGAAACCGAACCCAGCACATCTTAGGACATAGGAGATTTTTTAGTTTTTATTTTTTATTTTTTTGCTTCTCTCATTAGAAAAGTCAGGGAGTGGGCTCAGGACTGAGCAGCCGGGAGTCTCTCCACCTCTCCTCTGTTACCACAGGTTGGCTCCCCCAGGCATTCTTCGTTCCAGCTCAAGTTGCAGACTCCCATCCTCCTGCCAGAGGAACGCGCTGCCTCAGCCCCAGGCCTCCATGGCATGATGCCCAGACTGGCAGAGGGATCTTCTCTTCCTCCTAGCAGCATCATGTCCGACCCGTGGGTGAGCTCGGTGGCCCTGCTTTGGTCCCATGCCCCTCAGCCTTCCAGGTTGACAGGAGTGACGAGGTACTGTGATCAGCCAAGGCCTGTGCCATTGTCACTTCCTCCTCGGAGGGCCAGGCACTGCGACTCAGCCCCCTGGAACCACATCGGCTTGGGGAGAAGCAGCTCCTCAGAGGAACAGGGAGGGCAAAAAACAATCGCCCATAATCTTGGCTTTTTTCCTCAGGCTAACAAGAGACATTTTCTCTCTGAGACTGATACAAAGCACCATTTTATAAAGAATGTTTTATAAAGCCCTTTCTCCTAGCTGTTTCCATATTCTGGGCGTTTTGTGTTCCAGTCAGAAGACTGGAGAGAAGAAAAATTCCCCAATCTGTGGACCAACATTATTTCTTATTCCGGGAGCATTTGGCAAAACACGGGCTCTAACCTCAAACCACGAAGATTCTACACAGCTTTGAAGGAAGCCATCAACAAAATGAGAAGACAGCTGACTGAATGGGAGAACATATTTGCAAGTTATGTATCTGATAAGGGGCTAATATCCAAAATACACAAAGAACTCATCCAACTCAATTGCAAAAAACAATCTGATTAAAAAAATGGCCAGAGGTTATGTGCTGGGAAGCAGGTGTTATTTAAAACTATGGTGGCAATCGTGTTAGGATATATTTAGTGTATCAGATAACACATTGCATAATTGAAATGAACACAGTGTTAGATGTCAGTTGTATCTGAATAAAGCTGGTGGGTGAGGGGAGATGGTGGGGGACAGGGAGAGAGAGAGAAAGAAAGGAAAAATGGCCAGAGGATCTCAGGAGACATTTCTCCATAGAAGCCATACAGATGGCCAAGGGGTACATGAAAGGTGCCAAACATCACTCATCATCAGGGAAATGCAAATCAAAACCACAGTGAGATATCACCTCACACCTGTCAGAATGGCTATTTATCAAAAAGACAAGAAATAACAGGACTTGGTGAGGATGTGGAGAAAAGGGAACCCTTGTGTGCCGTGGGTGGGAATATAAATTGGTGCAGCCGCTATGGGAAGCAGTATGGGGGCTCCTCAGAAAATTACAAATTCAACTACCAGATGATCCAGCAATTCCACTTCTGGGCAGTTATCTGAAGAAATGAAAACACTAATTCAAAAAGATATATGTACCCGCATGTTCACTGCTGCATTATTTACAATCACCAAGGTACAGAAACAGTGTGTCTCCTGACAGATGAATGGGTAAAGAAACACGGCGTAGATATGCAAGGGAATGTTACTCAGCCATAAAAAAGAAGTCTTGCCGTTTGTGACAATATGGATGGGACCTTGAGGGTATTACTTTAAGTGAAATACGTCAGGCAGAGAAAAACAAATATTGTAAGATCTCACTGATTTGTGGGATCTAAAAAGAAAAACAAAGAGACAAAAAAAAAAAAAACAACCCACACATACACACAAACTCATAGATGCAGAGAAGAGGCTGGTGGTTGTTAGAAGCAAGAGGTGAGGGGAGGGTGAGATGGGGGAAGGAGGTCAAAAGGGACAAACTTCCAGTTGTAAAATAATTAATGTATAGCATGGTAACTATACTTAATAATACTATAACATATATTTGAAAGTTCCTAAGAGAAGGGATCTTAAAAGGTCTCTTTGCAAGGAAAAAGAATTTATGACTACATGCAATGATCAATGTTAACTAAACTTGCTGTGGTGATCCTTTCATAATACATACAAATACCAAATACCAAAAACCTCAATTAAAAGCAAAACAAGATAAAGCAAGAAACCCAGACAGACAAAACAACCTGTGGGCTCTGGAGTCAGGCAAACCTAGATTTAAATCCCACCTCTGCTGCAGAGTGTACAGACTTGGGGAACACAGATTCTGTTGGCCTCACTTTTCTCACCTATAAAATGGGCATAAATTATACCCTTTTGTTTCAGGGTAAGAATCAGATAACACGTATTAGGAAATAGCACAGAGTTTCAGAAGATGTTCTTTTATTTTCCTTCCCCTCAAATTCTTTACCCCTTGAGAGGCCCTGGAAAAGCAAAATGTCATAGTCCGCAGAGACACTCTGCATGCTGTTAATTTGCCACATTCGTTGCCCTGAAATAACCCATTAGAGTCTTTTTCTTTTCCACTGAAGGATAATTTCCTTGAAACCCGGATCATATTATCCAGTTTTACGTCCCCAATATCAAACTCAATGCCTGGAACACAACAGAAATTCAGTCAGTGGAGCCGCGGAAACACCAGGAAGAGCTTTTGAGTGTGACCAATCAATGGTGCCTTTAGAAAAGCAAGCCGTGCGTGGGTTCCATGCTCAGGGAGCCAATGTTCCACTGTTTTCCGGACTTGTTTAACCTGGGATAAATTTATATCTGGACCTCAGAGGGAATGTTGATGTGAACCTGCCATCTCACTGGTTAGGGGCAGCACGGGGTATACTGCCTAGCCTGGAATCCTGACTCTACGACCTAGTGGCCTTTGAAAATTTGGGGCAAATTTCTTGATATATTTGTGTCCTTGGTTTCCTCATGTTTAAAATGGGGCAGGAGGGATGTCGACCACATAGGGCATAAGAGAATTAAATGAGATGATGCAACCCCCCCCCCATCACTTCTGCTTCTGTTACCTAGTCACATGACCACATCTACTGCAAAGGGGGCTGGGAAATGTAGTCTTAGGCAAGGCGTCATGTTGGCAGCTGAAATGTTACACTAGAGCCGGGTAGAAGGACAGAAATTCGGGGGACAACCAGTAACCTCCCACTCAGCGGCCACTCAGGACCTCATAAAAAAATACAACAGTGGTAGTTACCTCTCAAAAGGGCTCTTTGCTGGATTCCCGCAGCAACAAGGCTTTGTACGAAGCCAACTCCCCGTGAACCAGAGTGGAGTTTAGGAAATGATTCAGGCTCCCTGGCTGACTCAGACCCTGAGCATCCTGGAGAGAAAAGTAGCCATACACCCATTTGGGGCTTGGGGTTTAGTTTATAATAATAATAATGACTTTGGCACAGAAAACTTCCTGAGGGTTAATGAATGACTGGCTGGATTAATAGCTCAAGTCACTGCCTGCAGTCTATCAACTCCTTCCAGCTTCATATTAATCTACAGGAAATTCTTTGTACACCCAGCTATTACTGCTTCAATCTCACAAAATAAAAATGAATGGATGCTTCCCTGGAACTTGGAAAAAAAACTTGGTCACCATTGTGTGTGGCCACCATGCTATTATTTATTTTTTTTGAGGCACATTTCCTGCATTTTGTTTGGTTCTCTTTCTGGCTTGGATTTGCTGCAGCGGCAGCAACTGCACCAGCAGCTGGCCCTTTAGATTAGCTTTAATCCCTTTGCTATTTATAGTGCGCTCTGTGAAGCTCGTCACACATGTGATGCCTTCCCAGCTAGACAGGGAGCTCCATGAGGTCAGAGACAACCAGTAACACACTGCAGGGCCTCTCAGCGACCCATTTGTTGAATTTAACCAAATGGAATAGCTGCTGAATTTTAAACAAGTTACCATCAGTCCGGTGGATTCCTCAAAGCAAACTTGGGAATCTCTGCATTTTAGGTAGGTTTATGGTGGTGTGTACTTTGAGCTCATCAAAATTTGATCAGTGCTTCCCAAGGGAACAACTTGAAACAGAGAGGCAAGGATGTAGAAGAAGTTGTAGAAAGCGATGTTTAATGTCATCCAACTGTCGCCTGTGAAAAGAGACCAGGGGACGCTGAAGTAACTGGTGACTTCTCTTGCCTTGTAGGGACTCGCACTGCTTCTGTGGGGTTGAGATCTCTCTGCGGAGAGGTCAGGGATGGCATAAACATGTTTCCCTCGGCAAAGCCCCATGGTTCAGGGAATTTGAGTTTGTACGCATGGCTCCAGATTTCCTCTGCTGTGCTATTTAAACTCCTACCTTCTTGTCTGTTGGGCATGCCGTTGGCGTCTGTGAGGACTTGCCGAGTGAAAGATGCAAGCCCCGAGCAAGATTTCACAAGAACATCTTGTCCTCAAGGCTCGGTGAGCCAAACCATGCAGCAGCATTGGCAGGACCCTGCCTGGGCGGAGGATAGCCACCTGTGCCGTGAATAACCTTTTACTCTGATTTCTCACTGGTACCCCAAGGTGGGCTTCAGATGGCCCTCCTGCCTGAACCCCCAATTACACCAACCCAGGTGAGTCCCAGCCCCAGAGAATTCCTGGCATCAGTGGAGGTATTGGTGGCTTTTCAACCAGGGGTAAAGATTGAGTTAAAGAAACAGGAAGCCTGGCACAGTGAGGGAGGTTAGGTAGGAATAGAATTAAGGGCTTAGAAAATGCTTGCTTCCTTCTGTTGTCATTCTGAGAGCTGATAAGGGGTTCAGAGTTTGGGGTGGGGGGAGCTTTGGAAAAGAATGAGGGAGTTTTAATCAACTAGAGGGACCTTCCCAACTTACATTTCCCAGTATTTGTGGCATGGGAACTTTGCCTAAGGTAAGGGTGCCAAAACCAGAAAGGTCCCCGATGTTAAGCTTTGACATGCTGTCGTCTTCTGCCTAGGGGCTCTTTGTTTTCATTTTTCTCTTTTTAACTCAAGGTATGGAATGTGCTGCAACCCCTCCAAAAACATAATGGCATCATTTCCAAGCAGTATGCATCTAACCAGATGTCTATATATATGTCAACATATAGCTTGTTAACGCTAGCTAAGGTCAAAGCAGCTCTTTAGGCCATAGGGTTTAGTGGAGTTTGCATAAGTAAAAAAAAAAATACTGCATAGTCACATACTTTCATGATAAATTGTTTTCCGAGAAGATGATAAAGGTACACATACTGGTTGTTCTTCCATCGAGAGCTTTAAGAAAGTAAGAAAAGCTTTCCCTCATGCCTTCAAGTGATAATGACCCATCAGATTTTGTAACCAGTGGCATCTGAGACTTTCCTTAACCTCTCTGAGCCTCAAGTTCTTTGTTAAGTTCAATGAGACACCTTCCTAGTCTACCTTTCTAGGGTTTTTGGAGGAGCTAAAAATGAATGGGAAAATTCAACCCATGCCAGGAGAATGGGTCTCAGGCATGGGCCTAGCCCCTGCAGAGCAACATCTCTGAGTGATATGCTGGCCTTCAGGTCTCCTTTAGAGAAGACAGCCACCGGGATGCCTGGGTGGCTCAGTCAGTTAAGCGTCTGCCTCCAGCTCAGGTCATGATCCTGGGGCCTAGAATCGAGCCCTGCATCGGGCTCCCTGCTCTGTGGGAAGTCTGTTTCTCTTTCTCCCCCCCCCCGCCCCCATGCATGTTCTCTCTCTCTCTCTCCAATAAATAAGTAAAATCTTAAAAAAAGAAAAAGAAAAGGCATCCTCTGAAACTCAAGATTGGAATCCTGACTTGTAAAGTCCTGGATTACATCTACTCCACTCACATTCTGTTACTTGGCTCCCAAGGACTCCCAAGGGACAGTACACTTGTTTTCTTTCACACCTCTCTGTAAGTCCACGAGTTAGGGGAGCAGGTGGGCTCAAGGAGGACCAGCACTGTATACTGCACTATGAAGACTGCAATGGGACCAGAGAAAACAAAGCACCAAATTGAGTTTCATGACGTCTTTAAGAATGACCTGTGGCTCAGTTATTTAAGCATCTGACTTTGGCTCACGTCACGATCTCAGTATCCTGGGATGGAGCCCCGTGTCAGGTTCCTTGCTCATCAGGGAGTCTGCTTGTCCCCCTGTCCCCTCCCCACTCATACTATCTCTCAGATAAATAAATAAAACCTTTTAAAAAATGACCTTTGTCCAATTTTTATTTGGTGCTTCTC
Source organism: Enhydra lutris kenyoni (assembly GCF_002288905.1). Classification (NCBI taxonomy): domain Eukaryota; kingdom Metazoa; phylum Chordata; class Mammalia; order Carnivora; family Mustelidae; genus Enhydra; species Enhydra lutris. The sequence goes on from NW_019154127.1 coordinate 4,845,867, forward strand.
TGTTTTCCAATGGATCGTTTGAAGAATGAATACAATTCAAGGATACGTCTCTTTCTCACACTTCTCTCTCCTTCTACTAATTTTATTTTATTTTTCATGAAGATCGAAGTGTTTTTATTTTTTTAATTCAAGTTCAATCAGCCAGCATATGGGACATCGTTAGGTTTTGATGCAGTGTTCCACGATTCATTAGTTGTGTATAACACCCAGTCCTCCTACTAATTTTATTTATTTTTTAAAAATACTTTTATTTATTTATTTGACAGACAGAGATCACAAGTAGGCAGAGAGGCAGGCAGAGAGAGAGGAAGGGAAGCAGGATCCTTGCTGGGCAGAGAGCCCGATGCGGGGCCTGATCCCAGGACCCTGAGATCATGACCTGAGTCGAAGACAGAGGCTTTAGCCCACTGAGCCACCCAGGCGCCCCCTCCTACTAATTTTAAATGGGGAATGATTACATCCAAAACTGTGGCCATCTCAGAAGCAGCGTCGTATAGCAGAAACATTGTGAGGTTTAGAGCAGCCTGGAGTGTGAATTCCAGCCCCACTCACCTGCTGAGTGGCTTGAAACAAGTCAGAGAAAACCCCTTTGTTGGCTTATTTTATTTCCTGTTGCCCCTGGAATATATCACCACAAACTTGCCTTAAAACAATGCACATTTCTTCTCTTATAATTCTAGAGGTCAGAAGTCCGAAATCACCTTCGCTGGGCAGGAATCATATGTTGGCAAGGGCACAATCCCCTCGGAGGGCTGTAGGGTGATTCCTTTTCTTGGTCTTTCCAGCTCCGAGTGCTGCGTTCCTTCTATTGCTTGGTTCTTGGCCCCTTCCTCTGTCTTCAGGGCCAGCCGCATACCATCTTTCTTCACTGGTCACAATGCCTTCCTTCCTTCTGCCTCCCTCTTGTAGGAACATTTGCGATTGCATTTAGAGCCCGTCGGGATACTTTAAGGTTTCATTTCAAGATCTCTGATCGTGTCAGCAAAGTCCATTTTGCCATGTAAAGTAGCATTCACATGTCCTAGGGGTTAGGGCACGGACATCTTTGGGGGCCATTATTCAGCCTGCCATATTTGTCTGTTAAGTGAAGACAATAATCCCTCTCTTCTAAAGGACACAAAATTTGAAAAAGGTAACATTTGTGGAAGTACCCAGAGTGGAAGTCAACAAATGTCACTGAGTCTGGAAAAGGGAGGAGCTCTCCTCCTACTGGCAGGGTTCTACCCCAGTTGGACCCGACGAAGAACAATGGAGCCTGGATTGATGTGGGCTGGGGCACGCTCCGGGAGGCTGAGGTGGCTGTAGGGCCAATGGTCTTGGACACTGGATGACTCCAGGAGCAGGCTCAGAGGAAGGCAGAAGGTGCTTCTAGAAAGGGACCCAGACGCTCATAGCCAGGAAAGACCGGGCTTTATGACTTCCCTTGGAGCAGGACATGGCTCTGTGTCTCCCAAGGGGGAAGCTTATTATTTTATTGCTTAGAGACTGGATAGCACCTGGTTACCCCATCACGCCAGGATGTGGCAGGCCAAACTCTCCCATCGGGAGTCTTAATGCATTGGGGGCCCAAGTCCCAGCCCCAGCCCCAGCCGCAAACATCATCTTCCTTCTGCTGGATGGGGCTGGGTGACCATCAGGTAGTTGTGATGTTACACGGGGAGAGAAGACATCTTTTGCTTTATGAAGGTGGTAAGGATATGTACTCAGTGGGCGACTGACCTTTACTTCATCCTTTTTCCCCGTGAAGTTTTATTATCCTGGAGAATGAGATTACTCCTCAGCATCCCCTGGGCAGGGGCTGGGGCCAGTGTGTGTAGACAGGAATCATCACCACCCCTCTGGCCTCTGGGGGACAGCTGCCTGTGCGCGGGGGGTAGGTGTGCTGCTGGAGGAGAAGCCAGGAGAAGGGCACGGCCTCAAGGAGGGCTCTTGCAAGGAAAGCTGCTGGTCCTCAAAGTCCAGCCGGGAGCTAAGGAGTGGCCGTGGGGCTTCTGCTTCGTAGGGAAGAAGCACGATGCATTCGTTACTTGTGGAATTGCTTGAGCCGACGGATACTCTTTGGGTCACCACAGGAGGGTAAGAGGAGGCAATAGGTGCACTCTGTCTCTCCTTGCCTTTCCAGGTGCTTTCTGAGACTTCCCTCTTCTGATTCACCTGGTAATGCAGGGGTGGGGGTGGGGGGTGACTGCACTGGAGCCTAAGAGTACTTCGTGCTTCATAGGAACGGGGCCCAGGGAGCTCGAGCGACTGCTCAGTCACATAGCGTAGGGGGCCAGCCTGCACCCAGGGCTCTGTTCGCGACACCAAGAACTAGGAAGTTGCCGGCTTCTGACCCTCTCTCATGGGTTTATTCCTTCTGAAGACCATTTCTTTTCCTTTTCCCAGAGCCACCTTGTTGAGGTGTCTGGTGACCAGCTGTCACAGTTTGCTTGGGACTGGGGGGTCTCCTGGACTGGGGATTTCCAGTTGTTGTTGATGTTATTTTAAGATTTTATCTGTTTATTTGAGAGAGAGAGTGAGCAAAAGAGAGCATGATCAGGGGTGGGGAGGGTCAGAGGGAGAGGGAGAAGCAGACTCCTCACTGAGCAGGGAGCCTGATGTGGCGCTTGATCCCGGGACTCCAGAATCATGACTGGCGCCGAAGGTAGATGCTTCACCGACTGAGCCACCCCGGAAGCCCTCATTTCTAGTTCTAGAACTGGGAATGTCCTGGGCAAATTAGGATGAAATTGTCACCCTACATAAGGCCTCCCACTGGCACAGAGTCACCTGGCCAGAGGGGACTTAAGGAGGAGCGTGGCTGTGTCTGGGCTTCTCTAGCACACAGTCCTGTGAACTGCCAAGGTCCTTTTGGGAAAATAGAAGGCCCTCGAAGTATTTAAAACCAACGGAAGTGGCACCTGGGTGGCTCAGTGGGTTGGGCCTCTGCCTTTGGCTCAGGTCATGATTGCAGGGTCCTGGGATCGAGCCCCACAATGGGCTCTCTGCTCAGCAAGGAGCCTGCTTCGCATCCCCACCCCCACCTGCCTCTCTGCCTACTTGTGATCTTTCTCTCTCTGTCAAATAAATAAATAAAAATCTTAAAAAAACAAAACAAAACAGTGGAATATCATACCGGGGATTGGCGGGGAAACTGAGAAGCCAAGTAGGGACCATCACACAATTCTGAGTTTAGCAACAGCAGACACTGTGACCATCCCTTGGCTGCCGGGACAAAAGGAGGGGGTAGAGCTGCTGGACCCAAGGGTTGAGGTCACCGTCAGAAGCCAGAGCCATCAGAGGCCTGACCTGTGGAAGCTGGAGCCATGGAAGAGCCCGGCCACTGGTGGAAGCACTGGGGCTGGGCACAGGGAAGGAAATGCACTGGATTCTCCCTACTTCTTGTCCTCTGATCTCCTACCAGGACTTTCTCTTCTTTTTGTGGAAGGTCCTGGGGGTGTGGACTGTAAGCTAAGGCTGGCCCGTTGGCCAGGATTCCTGTCCTGGGGTAGAGAGACTTCTTCACACGTTGGCCTCATTGCTGACACATGCGTTTGGAACCAGTCCCCCGTGACAATCAGCATTTCGATCAAAGCAGCTCAGAATCATCAGACGCAGAAGCTGGAAGGCATCTCGAAGGTCATCCATGCAGAGTGGGGACAGAAACCTGGACTGAGGATGGAGGGCTAGTGGTGTCAGCATGGGACCAGAATGGGTCCTTCTGCCGCAGGCTGCCTCTGCCCTGAGGCCCGCAGGTAGGCAGGAGGCTCTGGTCCCCCTTCCCTGGGCACCGATGGAGTGAGCTATACCCAGTCCTCCTCTGGCAACAGTGGGGACCCCGGCTTGAGTCACCTAGCCCTAGGAGGCTGATGGGAAAGAAGGAAAATCTTTTCAGAAAAACAAATATGGCTGTATATTCTGCTTCCCCCTTTATCCAGAACAACGACAGGAGGGAACACGGAAAAATTCAGTGCTTTGATTTCCTGGGATGGTGGGACTGAGAATTGGAATTTAAAAATTCTTCTTCCCTTTTGTTCTCCAGTAACATTACATTGCTTTAACAGACTGTGTGTTGTAATGCACATACTACGTGTGTTCTACCATTTAGTCATTTCGTAAATGTTTATTAGGTGCCTAATATTGAGCGAGGCAGGCACAGTTGGTGTTCTCTCCGATATTACCATTTGGGTACCAGGAATTGGAGTGGGCATGGTGTCTCCCTCTGCCTTCATCCTCTCCCCACCACCTTCCCTGATTCTCAAGCCCCACCACCCCAGGAGGGACACCGCTGTGCTGTGGATGGTAATGATGGTGTCTCTTCCACTCCTGCCCCTACCTGCTCTGGCAGGAACCCCAAGCCCTTCACAAAGCTCACCTCCAGCTGTTTATTTATACATCGCAACAAGTGTAACTCACGTCATTCTTCTTTAGCTGAATTTCACTCCTACTTTGAGCCCCTGTCCTTCCATGTCATTTTAGGGTCCCATGTTTTCCCTGGGGGTTATATATGTTTTGGGGACTTTGATGTGCCAAGGTATGGGTGGGGGTCTGTCACTTTCTTGCCGATGTCCATGAACATGTCCATGGTTGCTGGTCCACACTGGTGGCCAGGAGTCTCTCCCCTGCTAGAAGCTCTGTGCAGTCCATCGCTCTGTTTCCTGTCCCCATGTAGGTATGCAGGATCCTGCTACTGCTTCTGCCCTGCAGTGGGGGCCGAGGACCCTTCCTCTGGCAGTTTTTCCTCCTCTGAGCCTGGGAGGCCCAGGACTTCCCTGCTAGCAGATTCCACAAGGACATTTGTCCTGGGATGGGGGGGGGGTGTAGGGCCCTTCTCATTGGGACCCACCAACATTTAAGACATTTATTTGTCTTAGATGTTTGTTGCCTTTGTCCCTTTTCCCACTCCAGTGGGATTTACCTAGGTGGGCACACTTCTTGACTGGGTGTTCTTTCAAATCTTTTATCTAGGAATTGGCCCTTTCCGTGTCTCTTGGAAACTCAAAACCAGAAGATTTTCTTTCTTTTTTCGAAAGATTTATTTATTTATTTGAGAGAGATAGAGAGTGCAAGCATGAGCTGGGGGAGGGGCAGAGGTAGAGGGGTAAGGAGACTCCCTACTGAGCTCAGAGCCCCATGAGGGGCTGGATATCACCACCCTGAGATCACAATTCAAGCTGAAATCAAGAGCTGATTGCTTAACCGACTGAGCCACCTAGGCACCCCCAAACCATAAGATTTTCCTTTATTGCATCCCTTCCCTGAGAAATGGGCCCCGAATGCTTCCTCTAAAGTTTGAAGGGAGGAAGAGACGGCCAAAGGTACAAGGAAATGGTGGGTAAGCCGTTGTTTCTCCTTTCAGTAAAGTTGTCCTGCCATCTGATACATATCTAGATCTAGACCTATGGATGATCAAAATTCTAATTGTAAGTGAGGATCTCTGTTGATGGATTATGGATGATTTTATTTTCTTCTTTTTAATTAGCTATATTTTAAAATTCTACACATGTTCGTTAGATGATCTCATCCGTAATGGTACCTTTAAACGCCATCCCTAATGTGCCAGTCCTCCCTGTGTTCGTGTCTACGGCCTCAACTTCATTTCTGGGCTCTGGTTGTATCCGCACTTCGAGGTCTCCCAGGCCTCACTGATTTAAAAGTCTAAAATGGAAATCTTGAATCTGCATTCTCCCACTCTTGTCCAAAAAATTCAAAAAGTGCTCTTTCCTTTTTTCATCTCAGGAAAAGTCACCTCAAATCTCTCAAGTCAGACTTTTTTGAGTAATCCTTGACCCCCATCCTCTTCCCACGACGTTCTATCCATTTGTAGCTGATCTACCTTTCCCTCCAAAATGCACTTCGCAGCCCCATCCCATGTGGGCTGTCGCCACCCGGCTGCGCACCAATGTCATCTCCGACTTACATGAACTTACAGACTCCCCCCCCCACTTTGGGCGGAGTTTTCTTCATTGATTACCAGGAGATTGGGTGGTTATTACCAATGTTGAGTCAACAGATCCCCAAGGTTTCCCACCTTGGGACACCCTGGAGGCTGTTGTGAGAGCATCCGTCTTTGTCGCAGACCAGGGCTTCAATGGCAAATGTCCTTATGACCTTTCTTTTTTGGTTCCTATCTGGGAAGTTTGCTTTCTGTGGACCTTACCAGAAGTGGCCCGGCTGTCCTGATCAGTCACCGCAGTAGACTTCGCTGGCTCAGCTCTGGGGGGCCCTGGAGGACGGCTGCTTGCATCATCTCTTTGAGGTCTGCCCAGGGTGTCCGCAAGTCAATTGCTCATGCGCGAGGGGGTCTGAGCTTAGGTGGCTCCAAGCACGCTTCTGACGCAATGGAAACCCAGCAACTTTTCCACAGGAAGATATTCATCCTTCTTCAATTCTTGTTTCCTTCTTGCACTTCTTCCATCTGGGGTTATTTTTCTTTTGCTTCTTGATACTGATCTGCTGGTGGCGAATGCTCTTGCTTTTTGTTTGTTTCCTTTCATGTCCCCAAATATCTGTATTTCACCATCGTTTTGGAAGGATATTTTCCATGAGTAGATGATCTAGGTTTCTCTTTTGGCAAACTGGTCATCACACTATGGTCTGGCCTCCACTGTGACTTTGGAGAATTCAGTTGATTGTATCTAGGGCTTCTTTAAAGGCAATCTCTTTCTTTCTTTTAAAATTTTATCTTATTCAAATTTAATTAATTAACATTATGTATTATTAGTTTTAGAGGTAGAGGTCAGTGATTCATCAGTTGCATGTAACACCCAGTGCTCATTACATCATGTGTCCTCCTTAATGCCCAACACCTAGTCACCCCATCTTGCACACACCTCCCCTCTAGCAACCCTTAGTTTGTTTCCTAGAGTTAAGAGTCTCTTATGGTTTGTCTCCCTCTCTGATTTCATCTTGTTTTATTTTTCCATCCCTTCCCCTATGATCCTCTGTTTTGTTTCTTAAATTCCACATATGAGTGAAATCATATGGTATTTGTCTTTCTCTGATTGACTTATTTTGCTTAGCATAATACCCTCTAGTTCCATCCATGTCATTGTAAATGGCAGGATTTCATTCTTTTTGATGGCTGAGTAATAATATTCCATTATGTATATATACCACATCCTCTTTATCCATTCATCCGTCTATGGACAGCTGGGCTCTTCCTGTAGTTTTGCTGTTGTGGACAGTGCTGCTATAAATATTGGGATACAGGTGTCCCTTTGGATCATTAAGGCATCTATTTCTTTCCCAGCCTCCCCCCTCTCTATTTCTCTTTTATTTTCTTTCTTTCTTTCTTTCTTTCTTTCTTCCTTTCTTCCTTTCTTTCTCCCTTCCTTTCTCTTTTCTGAAAATGAGGATTTCTTTTTCATTGTCCTGCTTGGTTAAGATTCATTTGTTTTCTTGACTCTGTGGATTCTTGAGTGTCTCTCATCAGTTTTGGATAACTATCATTTTATATATTCAAACATTTCTTTATATATTCAAACATTTCTATTTACTCCTTCTGATACTTCAATTAAATGTATATTAGGTTTACTCACTATATACCCTATTATCTTCTCTTCTATCTTTGTAATCTTTTTGGCTCCCCATATATAATCTCGATAGTTTTTTCTGCTTTAGTTTTAGGATACAAATTCTCTCTTCAGCTATGTCTAATGTGTGGTTAAACTACCCACTGTTTCCTTAATTTTAACTAGTGTATTTTTCACATCTAGACACTTTTCTGAGTTCTTTAAAAAAAAACATTTATTTATTTATTTGACAGAGGTACAGAGCACAAGTAGGCAGAGAGGCGGGCAGAGGGAGAGGGAGAGGGAGAAGCAGACTCCCCGCTGAGCAGGGGGCCTGATGTGGGACTCGATCCCAGGACCCTGAGATCATGACTTGAGCCGAAGGCGGCCGTTTAACTTACTGAGCTGCCCAGGTGCCCCTGAATTCTTTTTTTTTTTTTTAAATATCAATTGTGACCCTTTTAACAGTTTCTAGTTCCTTGGAAAAGCTTTCCAGGTTTTTGATTATTTCTTTGAATGTAGTAGCCAGTTATTTTAATCTGTGTCTAGTAATTCATATATCTAAAATCTTTGTATTTCTTTTGTCTCTTGGCTTCACTCATGGTATCATGTTTTCTTGTATATCTGGTTGTCTCTAAATATGGCCAACTCCAGTTATTTCTGGGCATGTCCAGAGAATACACGACATGGGTCCATGAATATAACCTTTCCAGCTAACCACTATAGTTTTCCTCTCCTGTCCTGGTAGCCCTTAGTCACATTGAAGGAAAGCCCTCTGTTATTTACAGAACTCTGTGAAATTATCTCATTTTGGCCTTCAATGAAAGTTGCCTCCTACAGGTCAATGCTACTTTCTCAGACAACCAAGACCACTCCTGTATGTTGTATCAAAATGCTGAGGAGTTCTCAGAGGGCCAGAACAATTCTGCATCCTCTGAGTTTCTCAGAAAGCTGAGGTCACACAACCGTCTGTGCAGGAGCGACAGGTGGAGGTGGGCCGCTAAGCTGGTTGGACCAGTATTTCATATTTTGGGTGAAAACAGTTCCTGTGGCTTCATCCCATAGGGACAAATATCTGTTCACAAGAATCAGAGTAGACTGTAAATATAATGGCCCCTCCCCTTTGATGATAGGGATTATTTATTTTTTTTTAGGGGGTGGCCAAGCTTGTCAACCTAACTTTTCCTTCCTTTTAGGTGCTCACCTGAGCTGCTTGGTCCATACAAATTAGCTTCTGGGTGCTCACTACATACTCTGCCAGATATATTCAGACATACAAGGATAGGGGAGCTGGTGTAGGGGTGGGGGAGTGGGAGGATTTGAGTTGGGGAGAGCCACAGCTTGTCTTTATAAATCACCATTTATAAATCTTGTAAAATCCTGCAGCACACACACATACACACTCGCATTCACTCACACTCACACACACACTCATCTATTTTTGGTCTATGTGCCTTCAAGCTCTTTTTCAGGAAAGCACATGAACTCTTTTCGAGTCCCCAGGTTTTGCTTGGTAACTTTCCTATAGCTATACTCTGAAAGTCCCTGCTGCCTTACTTCCAGTCTCTGAGCACGTGCTGCCCCAGGCCTGCCTGCTCGGCTTCTGGTTTCACCTCAGTGGACCATGAGTCAGCTGTGAACTTGTGGAGGAAGGGCTCAGGGGCACCCCTTCCCGACCCTGGGCACTTAGGCCCAAGTCCCTGGAAGTGTTCCCACCAGAGTTCCATTCTCTGTGCCCTTCCCTTGAGACCCATGCCCCGCCTCCCTAGAGATGGAGGTTACTCCATTTTTATTGATAGGATGGGACTCCATCATTCTAATATCATCTGCATGTCTGAGGGATTACATTTTACACCCTATGAGAAACACAGTAGCTTGTCATGATGAACGATGTTACTGTGAATAATGAAGTTTTAGGCTGAAACTCTATTCTAAGAATCAGTAAATTTCCCTAGTCTTCTCTATTTCCTCCCAACCCCTCCCCTGTTAAATTTAGGTTTCACAAGTCATGAATCATTGTGGTTTTACTCCTGAGTAGAATTGGCTTTTTTCTTTCTTTCTTTTTTTTTTTTTTTTTTTTTTGCTGTTATTGCATTGCCAACTGATGAAAGAAATAAAAAGGAATTTGATTAATTAGCACTGTGACATGATCTTAAAATCTCAAAAATCTTGAAGACAAGATGAACTATAACTATTCAAAGTTGCTTGAATGTTCAAGTAGGAAGAAACCTGTGGGACATCAGCCTGGTCCTTTTGTAGGACCAGAAAGAAAACCAAGACCCAGAGGGGGAAAGTGGTTTGCCCAAGGTCACACAGCAGGTAAATGGTGGCCATGGTGCTAGAGTCCATGTGTCCTGACCTCAGACCAGCAGCTTCACTTGTGGTTGGAGAAAATGGAAAAACAGCTTGTGTTTGAGTTTCTGTATCCTGCCAGGACAAAGATCTTTATTCTATGAACATTTAGCATTGCTATGTGTACGTTGTGATATGTTTCATAATTATTTTCTCTAAGAGCTCAGTGTATTTTACATATAGGATTCCATTATTTGCCATCTCAGTCTTGGAAGCATCTGAAGGGATCCTATTGTCCAGGGAGAAAATTGGATGTTTTGAGCAGTGAGTGGGTGGTTCAAGGCTCCTGGGGACCCTGTCCTCATCTTATTATGCATTACAGACCTCCCATTCATTCTCTCAAGTCATTCCACAGACATCGTATTTATTGAGCACCTACTGTGTGCCAAGAGCTGGAAATAGGGTGGTAGCAAAGCAGAAAAAGCCCCACCCTCACAAAGGGGAGAGAAACAATAAACAAGCAAACAATCAAATTTGTAACATATTGCCAAGTGTGGGAAGATCCACAAACAAAAATCAAATGCAAGAGGCTGCTATTGTAGAGGTCCCCCCAGGCAGAGGGGAGGCAGGTGGGTAAGTCATGGGAACATTCCAGGTGGAGGGAAGAGTGTCAGCTGGAAGACCAGAAAGACTAGAATAGAGGGAAGAGGGAGAAAGCCGTTGGGAATGAGGTCAGAGGTGGGGCTGGGTCAGATCAAGCTGGTGTGCAGGAAACATGGTACGGGTTGGACTTGAAACAAATAACATAACGCTTACCATCTTAATCATTTCTAAATGTACACTTTTCAGTAGTGTTAAGTATATCCACACTGTTGAGCAACTAGTCTCCAGACTCTTTTTGTTTTACAAAACTAAAACCCAGTCCGCATTAAACAGCAGCTCCCATCCTCCCATCCTTCCTCCCACAGCCCCATCCTCCCTCCGCAGCATTCTACTTTCTGTCTCTATGGATTTGACTCCCCTTGAGTAACATACCTCATATACATAGAATCGTTGTATTTGTATGTCCTTTGGTGTCTGGCTCTTTTTCACTTCGCGTTACGTCCTCAACGTCCTTCCATGTTATAGCATGTGTCTGAATTTCTTTCCTTTTCAAGACTGAATATTATTCCACTGTATGTGTTGCCACATTTTGTTTATCCATTCATCCGTTGTTGGACACTTGGGTTGTTGCTTCCATCTCTTGGCTATTTTGAATAATGCTCATCTGAACATGAGCATGCAAATATCTCTTGGAGGCCCTGCTTTAAATCTTTTGGGTACATATTCAGAAGGTAGAATTGATGGATCATATGGTAATTCTTTAAAAAAAATTGTGTATGGTGAAGAAATCTTTACACATTCTTAAAAAAAATAACGCACCATACTATTTTCCATAGTTGCTGTAACATTTTACATTCCCACAGTGAACCAGGGTTCCAATTACGCTACATGCTTTCCAACACTTGTCATTTTCTGATTTTTTTGGTAGGAGCCATCCTAGTGGGTATGAGGTAGTTTCTCATGTGGCTTTCATTTGCAGGTGTTGGATTTTATTCTAAGAACAGTAGGGAGCATTCAGAGGATTGGAGGTAGGCTTGGGGGCAGGGGCAGAGTGTGTTCAGACTCAAAAGAATCCCATTGGTTGCTCTGTGGAGAAGAGATGATGAGAGACCCAGTGATGGCTTGGGAAGGACTGATAGTCTGGACAAAGATGAGAGTAGAGAAGGTAGGAAGTTGTTAGGTCTGCACTTTGAAGGTAGAGTTGACAAGTTTTGAAAATGGATTGGATGTGAAGTTTGAGAAAAAGAGAGAAGTCAAGGATGACTACAGATTTTTGGCCTGATAAGAAACGGCAACTCCATTAGCTGAGATGGGGACTAGTGGAACAGAATAGGTTTCAAGTAGGGAGGGAAATCAAAACTTGTTTTTAGAATATGTTACATTTGTAAAGGCACACTTTAGAGATTCAAGTGGACATAGACTGAGGTACCTGAAACTCAGAGAGAGAGAAGGCTGGGCTGGAGTTGGGATTTGTGGGTCATTATGTATATGGGATGTTCATCCGTGGAGATCCAATGAGATTGTCTAGGGCAGGGTCAGCAAACTATGGCCCATGGGCCAAATCTAGCCTTCTGTCTAGTTTTGTATGTATTTTTATATTTTTGGCCAGATAAGAATAGTTTTTCACATGTTTGAATGTTGGAAAAGTTTTTTTTAAAGGAATAGTATTCATCATTTCTTTTTTTATTTTAATTTTTATTATTTTTTGAAGATTTAATTTATTTATTTGGCAGAGAGAGAAAGAGAAAGAGAGATCACAAGTAGGCAGAGAGGCAGGCAGAGGGGGGGGGAAGCAGGCTCCCCACTGAGCAGAGAGCCCAATGTGGAGCTCAATCCCAGGACCCTGAGATCATGACCTGAGCCCCAGGCAGAGGCTTTAACCCACTGAGCCACCAGGCATCCCAATATTCATCATTTCTAATGGCTAAATTAGAAATTTTTTTTCTGATGTTTGCATCAGCTTTTGCATCAACATGGATGGGACTGGAGGAGATTATGCTAAGTAACATAAGTCAAGCAGAGAAAGTCAATTATCATATAGTTTCACTTATTCGTGGAACATAAGGAATAGCATGGAGGACATTAGGAGAAGAAGGAAGGGAAGAATGAATGGGGGGACATCAGAGGGGGAAATCAAAGGGGGGAAATCAGAGACAAACCAAGAGAGACTGTGGACTCTGGGAAACAAACTGAGCGTTTTAGAGGGGAGTGTGGTGGGGAGATGGGTATTAAGGAGGGCACATATTGAATGGAGCACAGGGTGTTATATGCAAACAATGAATCATGGAACACTGCATCAAAACTAATGATGTACTGTATGGTGACTAACATAATAAAAAACAATAATAAAAAATAAAAGAATAATATTTTGTGACACATGAAAATTACATGAAATTCAAATTTCAGTGTCCATAAATAAAGTTTTATATGAAGCCAGGTATGCTTATTCTTTTATGTATTGTCTATAGTCACTTTCTTATTCTGAGCGGTGAGGAAGGGAGGGAGGGAAGAAAGAGAAGAGGTGCCAGGATTGAGGCCTGGGGAGAGCCTGTCAAGGGTGCCAAGATGGTGCCTTCTCTGTGAGCAACAAAGTCCAGGGACGCAGCAGGCCAAGACAACTTGCCTCTGGTCCCAAGGCTGGCTTAGCATCTTGTGGATGGTGAAGTCAGAATGATCCATGAAAGGCATGTCCATTATAGAGAGCCATATAAAACAGCTGACTTTCAAACATGTGTTCCTTACCATCTTCATTTCCTAGGTCTGCTGTAACAAATTACCACAGACTGGGTGTAAAACAATGGATCTTTGTTCTTTCGTTGCTCTAGAGGATGTAAGTCTGAAGTCAGAACGGTTATGCCCCTGACAAAGACTCTAGGCAAGGATCCTAGATTGAAGCTATCAGTTTCCAATGGCTGGTTGCAATCCCTGGTGTTCTTTAGCTTATGAACTGTACTGCTCCAACCTCTGTCTCTATCAGCACCTGCCTTCCTCCTGTGTCTAAGTTTCCTCCTCCTTCTAAGGACAGCAGTCATTGAAAAGGGCCTACTCTAATCCAGTATGACCCCATTTTAACATGATGGTTTCTGCAAAGACCCTATTTCCAAATCACCTGTTACATTTACTGCTTCCAGGGGTTAGGACTGTAACATAATTTTAGGGGAGACAAAATATTATCCATACACTGGCACACCCAGGTATCACATGGTTCAAACTAAGAGTGCTTGGTTCTTGAGATTTTTTTTTTTGAAAGAACACAATCAAGTGACTAATCTAGGGGAAAGAAAAAAGAAATAAAAGCCCCAGTATTGGTTTTTAAGATTGGTTTTTAAGAGTGGTATTTCATTTCCTCCCATACCCCTACTGCTTTGGGGCATGCTGGCTCTCTTACCATGGGCAGGTTTAGAGAGAGAGTAACACTAATGTCTCTGATGTCACCACTGAGCTCAGACAACCTACGGTGGAGCCTTGCGTGTTTAGGGCAGAGAATCTTTGCCGAGGATTTCAAGGCATGGGGACAAGATACCATGTCAAGAGGCTTTGACAAGTCAGGACCCCTCATCCCCATGAGTATCAGTTTCTTCTCCTATAGGAGTTCAAGAGCCACAACCCCATCTCCTATAGAGCATGAGGGAAAATCTGAGGACTTGTACCTGGCAAGCTAAAGGATTTTACTGGATTGCAATTCAGATGCGGCTCACAAGGACTATCCTGCTTTGGCACCAGTCTCTCCAGAGTGGAGCCCGAAAAACGTGATGCTGTTTCCAGATGAGGCAAGCCTGACATCATAGAATGACTCATAGCTTGAAACTTAACATTTAATCTGTTGTAGATCAAATTTTGTGAATTTGGAAAATTGCTGGATAACTCTTTTTGGTCTCCCTTTTTCCCCGAGTTGTGGTGAAATACACACAACATGAACTTTTTCATTTTAACCACTTCAACGCGTATAATTAGTGGCATTAAATACCCTCTATTTCCAGAAGTTTCCATCACACCCAACCGAAGTGCTATACCCATCAAGTGGTAACTCACCATTTCTGCCACCTACAGCCTCAGGCCACCACAAATCTGTTTTCTGTTTCCTTGGATTTGCCTGTTCTGGACATTGCATATAAATGAAATCATACAATATGTGGCCTTTTGTGTCTGGTTTCTTTCACTTAGCACCATGTTTGCACGTTTCATTCACGTCATAGTACGTATCAGTGCTTCATTCCTTTTCATGGCCAAGTAATATTCCATTCTGTGGCTATACCACACTTTGTTAATCTGTTCATTTGTTGATGGACCCATGGGTTATTTCTCCCCTTTGGCTATTGTGAATAGTGCTACTATGAACAATCCGGGATGAATTTTTATTGGAACACGTGCTTTCAATTCTTTTGGGTATACACCTTGGAGCGGAATTGCTGGATCCTATGGTATGTTTAGCTTGCTGATGAACTGCCAAACTGCTTTCCATACTGGCTGCACCATCTTGCATCCCTATCAGCAATGAATGGGGCTTTCACTTTGTCCTGGGTATGTTTTCACAGCTGGTTTATTAGGTGCAATGACCCCTCCTGGGTCAGGTCTGGGGGTGGGTGCTGCATCACCTGGCCGCTTGCTGTCTCTTTCTGTGGCCAGAGACCCTGGGAACAGGCAGTGGGTAACCTACTCTGATCCCTTTGTTGACTTTTCTTTGTGGGTCACTCTTGGCCACTTATTTAGAAAGGTCTTCCAGAACCATAGCGCTGAAATTGGCAGTGAGGACACTGGGTACTATTGACCAGAACCTCTGGGGCAGTCATGGGGACAGAGAGAAGCTGTGGCAAGAGAGGTGACCATCCCCATGGTTCCTGGACTTGATTTAAGTGTCCTTTTTCCCTGCCTCCTGCCTGGCCCTGCTGGTTGGGAGTTATGTTGAGGTTATGTTTGCTCCTGCCCACATCTTCTGGTGACTCTGTACTCTGTTGTGATAAGCCTGCTGGTCCCTCCGGATTTTCTCTTATCCTAGACACCTCCCCTGCCACTACTCCCCCTTACTCTCCCAGTGCCCTGTGGGCTGGCTCTTATAGCTCTTTAGTTTTTATAAAGAATCTTCCCCTGTCCCTTAGGACAGAGGAAGAGGCACCCAAGCATATAGTCGGACAATTGACCATGAATTCATAACTGACACACAACCCACAGTAAGTCATTTATATGCAGCCAACTGGATTGAGTCATTTAAGTCAATCTATCATTTCTTCTCAATGTTCTAGAGTTATGGAAAGAATGTGAAGACAAAGGATCCCTCAGTCTGGTGGTTGACCTTGGGCTCTCATCTGCATTTCCTCTCCTCTTACCTGGAGATAGAATCCCCAGGAGAAATGCACGTCTAGATCACCATCAGGGATTCAGTGAAAGTATGTACCTGGGTGCCCTTTTGAACATGGCAGCATTTTTTATCCTGGGGGGAAGAATGGAGCATCCTTACCACAGCTGTCTTGGCTGACTAGACAACCCACTGCCTTTCATGGTGGGAGGTCTTTTGAAGAACGCCATCCATTCCAGAAGTGGAGGTCTGGCCCAAAGCCCCTTTGAGGCCTGATGCCTGCCTTGGGAAGAGGCTGAGGAGACAGTGATGCATGACAAGAATCATCTTGGATGGAGGAACGTGGCAGGAGAGGATTTCTGGTGCCTGGATGCATTCCGTTTTTGGTTTTTCGTTCTTCACAAACTATTACAGGAAACCATGTTTTCAAAAACAAAGTTGTCCCTGGCCTAGTGGCACCAGGTCATTCCATGCAAACAGTCCCCGTGGGCTGAGGAAAGGCCCAAAATATGCAGGTGCATGAGCGATACTACTTGGCACGTGAGGTTGCATAATTTTCGCGGGCCCTTGCCTAGAAGTTCTGGTGAGAGTCTGGCTGTCTGTTTCAGAAGCAGCCTCCAGGCCTGGCTTTTGGCCGTTTTGTCACCTGTGGGGTCTGTGCTCAGCTCAAGATTCCAGCGGCAAAGGACACGCTGCTGGTGCGCCAGATCCCCAAGATGTGTGCCCTTCATTTTCATATAAAATCTTTTTCCATCTTTGAAGCTGTGCTGTGGGCTGGGCTGGGAGGCCACACAGTATTTTACATCTAAAGATACTTATCTGGGGAAGGGAAGAGGCAAAAATAGCAGAAGGGTCAGAACCATGTTCTGTTTTTACTTTTTGTGTGTGTGGTCTTGTCTTGCCCATGTTTTTTTCAGTCAATGAAGAAGATAGAGGTCTGTTTTTTGCTGCCTGGACCAGAACTGAACTGCTTGCTGAGAAAATATCAGCTCACCTCTACCTCAAGGTTGACATTTTGGCATTGGAGTTTAGGACCAGGAGGGAAAGGCAAAGGAAATGGAGAGGAACTAGGAAGGATTAATACTTCTCTCCTTGTTGCTCGGTTCTCTGCTCGAGGCCAATGGGATGGTAAATAAAAGGAGTCAGCCTTGATGGGCCCAGAGTGGAAGGCAGGTAGGGTGGAGAGGTAGCCTGAGGGGACGTCTTCTGTCTCTGAGCTTGCCCTGGCTACAAGACCCCCTCCCCTGCTCCTGCTTCTGCCCCGACACACACGGCATCGCCTCCACCCCTGTATCACACAACGTACCACACACCCCCCAATCATATACACAAACACACCACACATACACAGATCACACACCACACCACATACATATCACACCATATATACCACACACCAAACCACACACCGCACACACACTACACATACCACATACATACCTATCACATACCACACCACATATACCACACACACCATATACCACATATGTACCATGCACATACCACACAACACACACCACATTCTGCACACCACACCACACACTACACCGCACACATACAAACACACCATCACATACAAACACCCACCACACATCACATCACATACACACCACAGCACATATACCACACATACCACACACCACATATCACATACCACACACAAATACCATCATACACATACATACCATATACCACACTCACACGCCACACCACATACTACACACATACCACACACACACACACCACATACACTGTGGGGCTGTGTAGGGAGTTCTTCAGGAGAACTCACACTCTTGGAAGAACAGCCTGGATGCATGTTTCCCAGGCTTTCCCTCACCCTGTCAGCAGTGACATGTCTGGCAAATACGGTGAATCCTGGAGCAGGATTTTATTACACAGGCTTAGCAAACTGATGAGACCCTGGAGGGCTGTGTAACAAAATACCCCAAGTGAGTGGCTGAAATAGCAGAAGCTGATTATCTCACAGCTCTGGAGGCTAGATGTCTGAGGTCAAAGTGTCTTCAGGTTGGTTCCGTCTGAGTCTGTGAGGGGAAGTCTGTTCTAGCCCTCTCTCCTGGCTTCTGGCAGCTTGCTGGCATTCCTTGGAGTCCCTTGCCTTGTAGATGCATCACCAGGTCTCTGCCCTCTTATCATATACCTTTCTCCCAGAGTGCAAGTCTGCATCCAAACTCCCCCTTTTTATATAGAGACATCAGCCATATTGGATTAGGGTCTGCCCTACTCCAGGGTGATTTCATCTTAACCAGCTACAGCTGCAATGACCCTATCCCCAAACAAGGTCACCTTCTGAGGTCCTGGGGATTAGAACTCCAATATATGAATTTGGGGGGACTCCATTCAGCCTGTAACACCAGGTAGACAAGTGCTCACCTGCCAAGTAGGGCTCACTGCCCTCTGGGGCTTTGGACTCAAGAGTCGAGACTTGGGGCTTTTTGACTACATGCCTTGGGAATCCGACAAGATGCTCAGGATTTCAAGCAGGTTAGGTGCTCGTTATTATGAAGAGTGCAAAGATAAGCAAAAACCTATGTGTCCCTGGGCTCTCAAGAAACGTATAGCCTGGTCATAACAAACCTTGACAATCGCCCAAGGCATCATAGCTGGCAGAGTGTTTTTATGCTTATTATCCGCTTGAGCCTCACAACTAACAACCTTGAGAGGCAAGTCTGGAGATAAGAGTTCTTATCTCCATGTCCAAAAAGAAGTAACTCGTGCAAAAATCATGCTGTTGGTTGGAATCAGAAGTTGGGTCCTCAGACTCTGTGCTTGGCCTTCTTGGGCGGTAGAACCACGCACATAGGGGTGAAGGTGCTCATGGAGGTTCATCTTTGGGGGATCCAGAAAGATTTCGTGAGGGATGTGACATCTGAGGGAGGCCTTAGCTAACATCTGAGGGAGAAGGGAGCTTTCTAATTGTAGTGACAATGATGTGCATAGGGCTGTTGACTAAAAGTGTCCCTGAGCCCACGGTGCACAAAAGCTGCACAGTCCTTAGGTGACATGGTTTTCTCACCAGATCTGTGTCTGAATGTTTGTGCTTCCCTAATTCCATATATTTAAATCCTACTGGGCAATTTGATGGCATTAGGAGGTGGGGGCCTCAGGCAGGTGATGAGGTCATGAGGATGGAGCCTTCATGATTGGGATTAGTGCCCTTATACAAGGGACTCCAGAGAGTTCCCTTGCCCCTTCCACTGAGAAATCTGCAGCCCACAAAAGAGCCCTCAGCTGACCATGCTGGCACTCTGCTCGTGGACCTCCATCCTCCAAAATAGTGAGAAAAAATGTTTACCATTTATGAGCCACCCAGGCTGAATTTGTTCCAGTCACCCAAATAGATTAAGCTACCCATCATCAGCTATATCTCACTCATTTTCTCCAGCTTCCCACCATCTATTCAAAAATAGAAACTCTTGCAGCTTTCTTTTCACTGGAACTCAAATCCAGTGCTTGAGACTAAGAGAACCAATATTCCTGTAAACTCTCCTCCCTCAACAAAATTCTTCTGACAGCCTTGGTGTATATCAATTAATGCCAATACACACAACGGACGACAGCAAGCTGGACTCAACTATTTTGGGTTCTATTAGGACACCCTCATCTCCCCCCATGGCTCAACCCCCTTCTGGGTCCTGGCATATCTGAGCAGCGTTCCCAAATGAGTCCCTCAAATCCTTGGAGGAAAATGACTGGCAGCTGTGTCTGCCGGTTAGGCAGGTTCTCTCTGGCCTCGAGGACCCTTTGCAGCAGAGCAAACAAGACTTTTCTCTGCACACAGTCCAGACCCCCAGCTCTCTGTTGCCCACTGCCCTAGGTCATCTAAGACGGGCCTTGTAGGACAGGTGGGGCCCTGGAAAAGTACACAGGATGCACCTTGTGGAAGGAGAGGGGAGGCTGCAGACATCTGGGGAGCTTGATGTTCCCCCAAGTTGCTTCCCCATATTTGATCTCCTCTGCTTCTGAGAAGAGTTTCCTTATAGGACTGGACAGATCCCATTGTTGCCATTGCAGAGCCATGGAAAGGAGCCCTCATGACTTGCTCCAGGTACCGCAGTTGGAAAGCTTGAGTGAGACCAAATGCAGCTCTCCTGCATTCAAGCTCAGTTCTCACTTCCCAGCCTCTGGATGGAGGCAACTTCTCATGAGATCCTGCATTCAAGCTCGGTTCTTGCTTCCCAGACTGATGCAGCCTCTGGATGGAGGCAACTTCTCATGAGATTATGCATCTGATGTCCTTCTAGAAGAACCCTCCATGGAGGCTGCTTGATTTGCCAAAAGGTAGGGCGACGGTTGGCCCTGCTAGGAATGTCAGAGTTCCCAGCAGGGCAGGAATCTGCAATTCTCCCATGAGTGATTTTTCTGGGGAAAAAGGTGATGTTTGCTGTTTAATCTCAGGGGAGAGGTTTGTGTCTTGTATTTAAAACTAAGAAGAAGGACAAGGATCCTAGAAACAAGTCATTGATCCCACCTAGGATTAGTTATGGGGTCATTTACCAACTCTCCTCTAGATCTTTCCTTAAACATGTTGATTTTTTTCTCTTGTTTAAAGCAAAGCCCATTTGGCATCACTCCTTTCCATATAAGTATGGGCTCAGGAGTCAGGCAAATCCTTGAAGTGGCTGAAGGGCTGGCCTGCTGACAGGTGAGTGCATCTGCCACATGGCCTCTACAAGGAAGCAAGATGGAGTCTGGCGCCAAGTAGCTGCTGACTTCATGAGGGCCTTGGGCTGAGAGCATGGGGTCCAAGTCCACAGACCCCAAGTGATCTGTGAGGAGCTGGGGACACAGAGGATGGTCAGCCAGGCAAGCTGAGAAGAGGTGCTGCTTTTCTCTCTGACACCTCCCTGTGCAGCAGCCAGCTTGGACTGCGGGGCTCACCCTGACCAGACACGAGGTCCTAGCCACTGGGTGCCAGACTCCTGGGGAGACAAGGGGGCATTGCGAGATGTTGACCCAGGCTGTGTACCGGATGTTGTCCACACACTGATGTGCCTCCTACTTCCTCAAGTGCAAGTTTTGAATGCATGTGAGTGTTGTGATGAATGAAATACTGATTCCAGTGTTTTCTTAATAAATCTTCTTTCAATAATCCTCATTTAACATATGCTAACATTGAACATATACGGAAGTATAATGAGGACACACGAAATGTTTAGACACTATTGCAGGCTGAATTGTGTTCCCTCTCCAAATTGGTCTGTTGAAGCCCTAACCCCCAGGAGCTCAGAAGGTGACTGACTATACTTGGGGACAGGGCCCTTAAAGAGGTGATTATATTAAAAACTGAAGCTGAAGCAGTGGGCCTTAATTCAATCTGACTGGTGTCCTTATAAGAAGAGGTGATTCGAACACAGACACAGAGGGAAGAATATGAGGACACAGCTAGAAGATGGCCATCCCCAAGCCAAGGAGATAGGCCTTGGGAGAAACCAACCAAGTCAACAAACACCTTGATCTTGGACTTCCAGCATCCACAACTGTGAGAACAGAAGTGTGCATTGTTTGAGCCCCTGAGTCTGTGGTATTTTGTTATGGCTGCCCGAGAAGACTTACAGATACTCAAAGGGGTTGTCCTACTTGGAAAGGTCATCAGGTACTGTTTCCACTGTGGGCCACGTGTGGAGTCCAGGAGTCCTGTGGTGGAGGCAGGAGCAGCTCACTGGTTGGTCAGCTTCCCTCCATCACCAGGTACCCGTATGACACAATTGGGCCATTGACAGCCTGTGTCGAGATGCTTGCCCTTAGCTGGTATATTCATCGGGCTTTTGTGGCAAGCCAAGCTCCTGAAGTTAAGCAGAAGTCTTTAGATAGGGAAGAAGGAAGTGAAGAGTGTAGCCAGGACCCCAGCTGACCGCTGCTCACCAGTCTGGACACTGGCCCTGCTGGCTCTGCCCTCAGTATCGAGGCCTCAGTGGCTGCAGCTGGACAGCTTCTCCGGGGGTCTGCTTCTCACCATCACCACTCCCGAGTTGACTCTGGATGGGCTGAGCCCAGGCCACGTGCTTAATTCCTAACAGCAAGACTGTCTGGAAAAGAAAGCAGTCAGGGTGGTCAGCTTCTGTTCCAGAACGTTCTAGACTGCCTCCCACAAGATCCGTCTAGAAGAGGGAGCATTCCCCAAATGCAGGGATGCTGGACAGCCAAAATAATCACAGGTGGCCTCTAACATTGGGAAGTGTGTGTGTGTGTGTGTGTGTGTGTGTGTGTGTGTGCATAAATAAGTACAGAATGGAGCTGAAAATGACCTCAGAACAGAAGAGTAGCTAAGAGACTGAACTTAGGCATTGCACAGATGGGTCTGAGTATCAGCAACCTTATTTGTTAGCTTTCGAGCCTAACAATATACAACCTGTTTGAGCCTCATCTGTAGAACGGGGATGATAACATCTACCTCATAAAATGATAGTCATTATTATTAGTAGTAGTACTGATGTTATTATTGGAAATTTCATGATGGTCATGTTGTGATGAATCTATCATGGATTCCAAGACTAACTACAAGGTCTGAGTAGACAGACTTTCCAGGTTTTTGACCTGTCTTCTTGCACACAGATGGTCAAATCATCTTTTTCACTTGTGTCCTGATAGACCCCTCAAAATGCAGGTGCCTTAGAAAGGATTAACCTAAGCCTTAAAAAGGATTAACTTGGCCCTCTAGGGCTTGTTGGCTCCCCAAAGTCCTTTATGGCTCTAATCTTCAGAAAAAGAAATAGAAGAGGGAGGAAACTAAAAGCTAAGATAAAATAAAACAATTGAGTTTTCCACTGGAATTTGCAAGGAGATAGAGTCTGGGAGTGGGAGGGCTGGAAGGGTGGTTCAGTGGCTGGTTTTATTAGCAAACAGGCCAGTTATGAGGGGTCACTGGAGTTTGTTGACATGAAATCATTACAGGGTGGGCACTGAGATACAGACTGACCCAATGTGTGTGGAGGGGCAGTGTGTGCCCAACCAATACACACAACACCCTTTTAAATGGATTTTTTTTTTTAACCACAATGCCTCTATACCTTTTATAACAAGATATTGCTGCTGATAATGATCCTGGGGTCATGTAACCATCAAAGAAAGATTGGATCCTGTTCAATAGATTTTTACTGTGAAGTGCATTTCATTGTGTTCTAATTCTTGGAAACTTACGGATGGGTGAGTGATGTTAACAGCAATCCTCTATCAACCACAATGTTTAACAGAGCAGAATACTCTGTTCTTCCACCTACTCAAATAGTTACTTGATTAGTAATAATAACTAACAGTTACCCATAAAGTTTGTACAGCAGACTCCGTTTTTTGGACTCAGGGGAAAAATAAGTACATGGTCAATTTCTGGACTGTATCATATTTGGAAGAATCTACTGAAGCTCCAAACCAGTATATTTGCACAAAAACTCCTAACCAAGATAGGATGATTGGTAAATGGGGATTTGTAGAAAGTGGCTTTCATTCTGGCACTCACCTTGGTCTTCTTGAGAAGTAGTCCAATGAATTATCAGAGCACATCTATTTTTGGACTGGAAGCTCCTGAAATGATTGATTTATCCAGAGGTGGGTTTTTTGTGCCCTCTTGCTTCTTCTGTTATGTTTGCCTTGGTCGTGACATGAGGATGTGGGGAAGATAGTCCTCTGGGGAATGGAGAGAGCTGGGCAGAGGAGGTGGATTTAGAGTAGAGCAATAAGCTTGAAGGATTGGTCCATAGAGTCAACAGATATCCATTGAGCATCTACAACATGGGCACTGTTCTGGGCCCTGGAGATACAAGAGGGAACAGAATAGGCACCACCCCTGCCCTCATGGTACATGTGGCTTTCAGGTACTCCAGGCCAAAAGAAGGAAAGTTGAGAAAGATGGAGGAGAGACTGAGTCGTGTGAGTGGGCTTTTCTCATTTGTACATTTATTCAATTCACCCAGCATATAGTGACGACCTACCATGGGCAGGTTTGGGCAAGATGGTGGGGATACAGATGTAACCATCTCTGGCATGTGAGGAATTGGAAGGAGGTGCAGAGATTCCAGAACAATACGTCTGAGCTCTAGCTCAGAGGCAGAGCTCTGGTCAGAGGCAGGCTTAGAGGAAGATGATGCAAACCCTGCTGGAGAAGGTACCAAATGCTTCCTGGAAAAGGTAGAGGATGTAAGTCTCCATCTTAAAGGACGAATGAGAGTGAGCCAGATGGCACAGAAAGGACAGGAGGATTCTAGGAATAGGGAAAAGAAGCCATGAATTGGGGGAGGAGACACAAGTAGAAGACTCTAAGACAGAGGAGCACGGATGGTGAAGAGCCTTAATGGGAAATCTGGTTTTAATTGAAATTTGAGACATGATAGGAGCCATAGCCAGGTTCTGGGAGTAACTCAATGAAAATTATGATGAAGTTGATGACTTCTGTGTGCTTGTTCAGGATCATGTCCTTAAACAGGGAATGCCTATTAACAGATCAGTTAAGGCCCTTTTGAGGCAGGACCATGATCTGTTGGGTTCTGAAGAGTTGGAGGTTGGGGAACAATAGTATAGTAAAAATATTGATTGGGTTTAGGTTTGCCAAGAAATTCAAGTGTCTGCACCTCACTAATACAAGTGAAATGAAAATATCATTTTGAAGAGAACTAACACTAAGGCAGCAATGGCTGTCATTAATCAGAAATCCTTTGTCCACAGACCATTCTGGTTGACAGGAAGAGATTAAACATGGCCCTAATTGAGAAGGAAATTATCAATAACCGCTACTTATCTGTAGTGATTTATTGCCAGTCTCTGGGGAGGGGGCAGCTGCAGAGAGATGTAGGTGCAAATGGCTTTGAAGGGCATCAGCAATACCTTTCTTTTCAACTTTCTCTTCTCCCCATTGCCTTTTCCAGTCTGAAAGGCTGGACTCCACACCCAGGTGGCCGGAGGGAGGAGCAGGGAGCCATGGGAGATGGGGGAACAGGCTAGGAACAGCAGTTTGAATTCTTTAGGTGAATTCTGTGTGTGTTGGTATGGTTTTACTTTTTTACACCTTGTGACTGAGTGAACCTGGAGCTCCAAAGCATTCACTGGACATTGCCTCAGAGCCCTGGTCCTTAGCCTTGCCAAGCATCAGAATGCCTCAAACAAAATGTTGAGAATTGCACATTGCTGGTCCCACCCCACCCCTTTCCTGGGTATCCCATTGAGCTAGATGGGGAGTGGAAATACAAAATCTGCATTCTGTAAGCTTCCACAGTGGATTTGGAGGGCTTTCCCGTGTTGGGGCACTGACATGGGGACCATTCGTGTTCCCTGGGGTTCTCTTTTAAATTGTTAATAGTCCTGGGAAGGTGGAGTTGCTCTGGACTTGTCATGGCTCTGAGTGAACCACTTTGAATAGGCTGCCTTTCCAGAAACACAGTAGGACTGGTGTGCCTTGATGGCCATGGAGTGAGAACGTTTGCAGGAAGGCTCTTAAAGACTGTTCTGGAAGGGGTTTGGAGCATGGCCTCCACATTGGGTGCCTTGTGGCCAAGAAGTAGGGGACAAGGAAGAGAAGGAGATCTAGGTGGTAAGAGAGGCATCGAGAAGCAAGAGGAGGAGTCACCAAGGCCTTCGGAGACTGTGGCTTTGCTGTGCAGGCCCACGCCCTTGGACCTCAGAGTCCGCTTATCTCCAGCTTTTCGGTTGCCTGTGGTAGGTGGGGCAGAGCCGCCTGCGGAGGAAATACCTGGAAAGGGACCACAGCGCAACCCTCTGGACTGGTACTTCCCCACTCCGTGTGCTGTGTGCTGCTAGGACTCCTGACATGGACTCCCGTCTCGTCTTGCGGAGTGCTGGGGCTCTCGGGGGGGGGGGGGGGGGGGGCGGTGTTCAGGCTCGGGCTGCATCATATAAGGGTGGCTCTTTGACTCTGGAGAGGTCACCACAGAAGGGTTTTCTCCTCTGTCCTTCACCATCTTCGTTTCTCCTCAATCTAGTGTCTGCTCTTCTTCAGCAATGTTTGACAGGGGGACCTGTTTTCCACTGTGGCCTCCACTTGCCACCTGCCCCCCCAGGTGTCCTGTTGCCTTTAGACGAGTTATTTTTACAGAGGAGCTCTCCTCCCTCTAACCCAATCTGGTCCAAGGAGCCTGCCTCCTCTAAGGTAACGGCCGCTCTCCTCTGCCAGCTGCTGTCTCTCTCTTCACGTCAGTGGACATGTGTTTCCTCTCCTGGTTCCTCTTTTTTTCTCTGCCCTTCCCGCTTTGTGAGGCCGAGGGCAGCCAGGGCTCCTCACACCAGGCACCGCATCCCCG
The DNA here is from genome assembly GCF_002288905.1 of Enhydra lutris kenyoni. Lineage (NCBI taxonomy): Eukaryota > Metazoa > Chordata > Mammalia > Carnivora > Mustelidae > Enhydra > Enhydra lutris. The sequence goes on from NW_019154127.1 coordinate 4,871,813, forward strand.
ATCGGCGCCCCAGAACTGACTGGCAGTAAAGTCTGACCACATTCAGGTCTCGCTTCAAAGCCTCCACCAGCATCTGGAGGTTTGGTCACAAGACAAAGGCGGGTTCCCCATCCGTCAGCCTTACCAACGTCTTCTCTCCCTGGGGTCCGTCTGGTGTACATTGCTTTAGTTTGGTTCGATGCCAGATGTTGTCTGTGCTGGGGGTCATGAGGGAGACAAAACCAAAAGAGACTCACCCACTTCAAGAAGAGATTAAAACAAGATTGAATTTTCTTTCTTTCTCGTGGAATAATCTGGGAATAAACAGTCTGGCAACTCTTAGTGTTGGGGACCAAACCCCCGATGGGGCCTTCCTGAAGCCTGAGGCTCGGCCCCACCGCAGCTCCAGCTACTCGGTTGGAACCCCTGCCTGTGGCCTCAGCATTAGTCAGAAGCTCTGTTAGCTCACCCTGACCTGAGTCCTAGGTATTTTGTGCCTGCTCCTTCTCTGGACTGGGATGTCCCTAAAGGAGGCCACCTCAACGTTCCCTCTGCTTTCCTTCTGGCCCCTTCCCCCCTCTCTCTGGAGCAGCAGCCGCTAGGAGCCTTGAAAAGCCTCCATGAGCTCACATCACTCCCCTGCCCTGTGCCCTCCGATGGCTTGGCTTGATGCTTCAAATAAAATAATTGTAGGGTCCCTAAAGACCCCCAACATCATTCCTTACTACTTTCCCCTTGCTTACCGCACTCCAGCCATGTTGGCCTCTCCCGTCCCGACAAGCTCACTCATGCCTTGTCTGTTCCTTCTGCTTAGCACACTCTTCCCTGCATCTCCATGTGCCCAGCAGCTCCTTGCTCTTCATCCCACAGCCCCTGTGTTACCTCTTCTGAAAAACCTCCTTAGATTGCCTTTCTCAGTGGACTTCCCCATCCCAACATAGTTCTGCGTCCTATTATCCTGTTTTAATGTCTTCATAGCATTTAGGATTATTAGAAGGATCTATTTGATTTGTCCTGTTTATCTTCCGTCCCTTCATTACCCACACCCACCTCCCAACCACTAAATCGTAACTTCTTCAAAAGACTCTGTGATTGACTCATCTCCGTATCTCCAGTGCCTAGAACTCTGACACTTCAGGACGGGAGGCACTTGGTTATTAATTGGCTGAATCTTGAATGTTTCACAGCACTTAGCTCAGTTTGCTCCCGTAGAAAACAATTATTTCAACCAAAAGGTGAATGCAATTTTGGGTGTTCTCCAGAAAAACTAATTCAGGGAGAAGCATTACGAAAACATGACACATTTGACAGAAAGATCCTAAGACTTGGTTGGACCCCAGCGTGCATATATAGGGGCACATGTGAGATCCTGAAGGTTGGCCAGTCCTAGGAGTGCACAGAAAATTCAGAAGAAGCTTTTGTTTGTAACCCCTGCACTAAATTCCTCTTCGGTGCCCAGGGGTGAGCTGGCAAGAAGAATCCGATGAGGGCACGGGACAGAAAGAATCGGTCCTGGATTTCTGCCCCGCTCCAGCATCCTAACACCCCTGAGCAGATAGCAGCTCTCAGCACCTGGCCCAGACTCTTGGGGAAATCCTGGCGTGGTAACCAGATGTGGGATGCTGGGCTGCCAGACAGGAGGCAAGAGAGCCTCAGTGAAGGAGGCTGGTGCTGATGGGGGCGGGGAGGAGGGGTGTAGAAGCATGCCAGGGGCCACCTGGAGACAGAGCCAGGGGCAGCTGGGAACAGGCTTGTTGTGTCTCCGTCTAGGTTTCCAGCCATCCTCTGACAACGCTTGTCAGGGATTTTCTCACGTTCCCAGGTCTGAGTGATTCACCCCAATCCAGCTGGCAAGGTGGAGGGGGAGTGAGGTGTTTCCCTGGTACTTCAGCTTCACCGGGCTCCCAGGGTGGTCCCGGGGCTCCTCTGGGTGGTCTTGGGTGGGTGGCGGTTAGCATCCAAATCACCAGTCAGACTGAATCTACTTTCAAGGTGCATTTTCCACTGAATGTGTACATTTCCATGAGAGAGTCTGCAGTGAGCTTTGAAACAGAGCCACGATAAAGGTTACTTGCCCAGACAAAAACTCCTAAGATCTATTTTGTGTGCTGGGGGCATGAGAAGGCCTCAAATGCTGGACAAAGACGACTCAGCCTGTAGGTGGTCTTTGTGGTTTTGGCTTCACCGAAAGTCTCAGAGACGGAGAGGCCTGGCAATGACTGTGAGGGCATCTGGTGTGGATCCCTCATTGTGGTTCAGTTGAATTTGGTCCACCATGGCTGCTCTGTGCCAAGCACTGTGTTTGGTGTGGGCGATGCAGCACTGGACCTTATCATTTGGTGCAGGATGCAAACAACAGCCACCTTGTCAGCGATGTGGTGGGGGGAGGGGAACGGAAGGAGGTAGCTGCCCTTTTCTCGGCCACACCCAGAGGTAGAGTCCCAAGACCCAGTTCAAGTTCCCAACCCACCAACCTCTAGCTGTTTGACTCTGGGCCAATTACTTAATGTTTTTAAGCCTTAGTTTTCCCAGCTCTAATACCAGAAAATGACCTCTGCCCTATCCCCATCCTGGGTTGTCGGAAGGGTCTGATGAGAGAATTTATCTGAAAGTCTTTTTGAACTCATAAGGAGACTTTTGGGTTGTTATTGGGACTATCAAGAACTTGGTTTTAGAAGTTTTCAATGATAATCTCTCACTATTCACTGTGACATGGTTAACACTACTTTTTGTCAATGGGTTGTGAAAATCTTTCCAATTTTAGTATATGTGCTGCCGAAGCGAGCACAATGGGTTGTGAAAATCTGAAAAAAGCCATAGATACGCACTATCCAAGACAGGAGCCACTAGCCACACGTGGTCTTCGAGCTGCTGAAATAAGACTCGGCAACTTAGCAAAAAAGAGAAAAAAATGTCAAATATCTCGCAATGTTTTTATATTGATGACACATTTGAGCAATAATATTTCGGATATATTGGGTTAAAGAAAATATGTTGCTAGAATTCACTTAATTCCTTTCTTAGTGTGGCCACTAGAAAATTTTAAATTGCATATGTGCTCCTATGTATTTTTACAGGGAATGCAACTGCAGAGGCCCCCTTTGGAGACTTCGTTCTGTACACAAGTACACATAGACATTCTTCTGATTTCAGAGGTATTGTAGACCCCTGAAGTTCCCTTCTATGACGATTTTAAAGGTTGCTTTTTAGTTGCATTCAAAATACGTATAAAGAGGGTTTCTGGGAAATTAGGTCATTTTGGTGGGAACCATGGCTGTATTCTTCTCCGCAGGAAATGGTTTCATCATCACCGCCATCAAAGAGACTGCATGGAAGGTCAGCTCTGGACTGCGTGCAGGGCGCTCAGATCGAGATGGCCAGATCTCTGCAGTTCGGCTGCTAAAGCATCACTACAAATGTGGGTCAAAGGAGGAGCCCTGAAAGTTTCACTAACGAAGAGATTTTCCGAGTACCAAGCCCACAACCACACTTCCCTTCCATCCCGACACTGTCTCTTCCCATGGAAAAAAGACAAAACCCAAAGGAAGAGCAATCCTCTAGACACCTTTTATGTTCCCTCCCTCCCCGGGTTCGCCTCCATATTCTTGGAGGAATTATCTATGCCTATTTATCAGCAGAGAAAAGGAAGCTCAGAACGGCTCAGAAACTTGCCAGCAGTCACGTGGGTAGAAGCAAATTTGAGAAGCGAGAAGTGAATGCTTCCCAGGGTTGGTCTGTGTCTGCACACCGCGGCTGCTAGAGGAAAGGAAGACTGGTGGGGGAGGTAGTGAGTACTTACTTAGGCCTCCCCAGATCTCGGTAGAGGCAGACACTGGCCACGCCCCACTTCCATACCTTTACTCAATGAGAAAGACACTGAAGTTAGAGACTCAATCATGGACCAGTAGCAGGGCACACCAGGAGCTATCTTTCCATGGCTAACTTTTAGAAAAAAATTGCTAGGTGCTTAACAGCAAAAACCAAACCCTAAACAAACAAACAAATAAACAAGCAGACGAAAGACCAGTCTATAGATTATAGGCATTTAGCTCTAGTTCCCTGCTGCAAGGAGCTGGTGAAATGAATCACTTCTAGCCACAGAAGATGGGCTTGGCATGTGGTCTACCTTTAAACATGATGCTCCCAGGGGCTTCGGGGTTGACTGTGGCCCTGATGAAACACCGGTGTTGGTCAATCCCTCACAAAGTCTGCTAGCTGGCCTGGTCGCCCAGCAGAAGCAGGTCACCGCCCAGCTTCGATGTGTGGGATGACCAGTGGCACTATGAAGGGCAAACAAACAAGAAAGTCTTTCTTTCTGAGAATGTTTCCACTGCAGTTAGGTTAGAAAATGATCCAGGGAAGATATAAACTAGCCCTTTCATTTAGCAAAATAAAATGCCTATCTACTTGGTCATCTGTGTGGTGGAAGTCCCAGCCAGAATCTTGTTTTTAAAGGTTTTGTTTAATTTGCCACCCCCACACCTCCCCTCCCACTGCCTAGCATCAGGCTGGACAAGAAGAAATGGGACAGTGGCCTGGCAGAGGCCACCATGTGGTACGTCCTTATAGAATAGCTTCTGTGGCATCTGTGTGAAATAACCAAGGGAGAGAAAGGTGAAGTGTTGGTGATGGGAGGCATCTGCGTTTCCTGGGGTTTTGTTCCAATTTTAATGAATACGGGTAATGCATGGAATGTCTCAACTTTCAGAGCTGTATTTTTTCATTAAACACTGCCACCCTTCATGGGGAAGGAACTAGACATTCCTGACACAAGATTTGGCCGGTCTCAATCACCCATGCTCCAATGTTGGCTTTCAGGAACCCATTCCAGATTTGGCCCAAATGTCAAACCCTGTCCACACACCGGCTAGGAGAGACCTTTGGGCCTTTGCAGAGTGCCAGCCACACTCTATAAAGAATCCTTGCTGGATCTCTGCAGGTATGCTGGTGAGGAAAGCAAGTGATTTGTTCTTTGAATGACCTTTCCCTCCTTGGAAAAGAGCCCAAGGAATGAAAGTGCATGACCTGTTTGAGGGATCCGCACAAGACGTTCACATAAGCAAAGGCGTTGGGGAACCACTACCACGCACCGACCAAGTGAGGAACATTTTGTCCCAGCCCGTAGGTACCTTCCCTCCATCAGCTAATCCCACTAAAGTACAACTGGTGGCACCTGTCAAGTTAAAAGTCAAATACGCCAAACATATCATGTTCAAGGGTTGGGGTTGTGAATTCTCCTGAGTGGTGCCCCATCCAGCATTTCTCCAAACCTGATCTGGGGACCCTTCTGCATCAGAAGCGAGGGGATCTGTTTTGGTTGTAGATTTCTGGTCTCCTAATCACCTACCCAGCATGTGTGGACTACAGCCAAGAATTTGCTTTGTATCAACCCGCCAGGCAATCCTGATAGACCCCCAGTGTTGTGAACCATTGGATATAAAAAATCCTTCATGTATTTTTAATCCATTACTGGAGAATAAAATTGGTTTCCTTTTGCTAACAGCCATGCAGACTTGTTTCATTGTGTGTCTACCTATTACGGGGAAAGTTTGAACTGCCAAACACGGGGACTAATTTAAGTCTTTACTTTTGCTGATTGATTTGTGTATCTGTCCTTTTGCAGTTATGGTTATCATCTGCCCAGGAATGGCATTTCTAAGAAGTTGCTTCTCGGTGTCTTCCGGGAAGAATTTGTTCTTCAATACATGTGATTGCAACATGTTGATAGAAGCAAAAGAAAAACAATAAAACCCATTTGGTGGCACTTCTCATTTTTCTAAAGCAAACAGTTTTTAAGTGGTAAGAAGGTGATTTAGGGAAGCTGCTTGTGATCTTTCATGAATATAGATGTACTTGTGTATTCATCTACTTATTCCTGCGTACTTGATCATTCAAGACTTGCCTGGTCCTCAAAGAAAATGCTTCCTGAAATTTACCATATGCATATATCTGGATTGATGTTTGTTGCTGAAAGGACACTGATGCTAGATCAATTTAGCAAGGAGTCCAATAAAGCATTGATCATTTTTGGATAAGTTAGGGTGGACCCAAACTGCTTTATTTTAAGACAAAGTGAATTAAAAAAAAAAGATTTATTTATTTATTTTAGAGAGACAGAGAGAGAGAGAGAGAGAGAGACAGCGAGCAGAAACAGAAGGGGCAGAGGGAGAGGGAGAGAGAAAACCTCGAGCTGACTCTGCACCGAGTGTGGACGCCAGGCTCGACCTCACAGCCCTGAGATCATGATCTCAATCAAAACCAAGAGTCAGCCGCCGAAATGATGTGTACCCCCAAGGCCCTGCCCAAGTGAACTTTCTAGTTTTAAACTTTTTAGTTTGTTTTTTTTTTAAGATTTTATTTATTTATTTGACAGAGAGAGAGATCACAAGTAGGCAGACAGAGAGGGGGAAGCAGGCTCCCCAAGCCCGATGTGGGGCTCGATCCCAGGACCCTGAGATCATGACTCGAGCCGAAGGCAGAGACTTAACTCACTGAGCCACCCAGGTGCTCCTAAACTTTTAGGTTTAAAACTATCTGGTTAACTTAGGCAAAATCTGTTACATTGGACAGTGACAAAAACAAATGAAAGCAAACCCACCCAAAGTAGCAAATGAACCTTCCACCAAATAGTCCTTAATTACTATAAAACCACCCTAGCTCTCTAAACACCCCAAGCCACTGCATCTAGGGACCACATGAAGCCAATTAGACCAGATGAAGATGCCAATGTTAGTTCACAGCCACAACATCTTTCTTCTTTAGCCATGAAGGAAGTGTTCTTCGTAGTTCATCTAATTAACCTAGAAATACCGGGATGAGCTTCTTAGACGAGCAAAGATCATTTCTTCCTTCACTGTGTGAATGTGGAGAGTCTTAAAAGTGTGTAACCAAAAAATTTGTTAGTTTTATTTTATTTTTTTTTTTTAATATTTTATTTATTTGATAGAGAGAAACTAGGCAGAGAGGCAGGCAGAGAGAGAGGAGGAAGCAGGCTCCCTGCGGAACAGAGAGCCCGATGCGGGGCTCGATCCCAGGACCCTGGGATCATGACCTGAGCCGAAGGCAGAGGCTTTAACCCACTGAGCCACCCAGGCGCCCCCAAATTTGTTAGTTTTAGAGGAGATTCATATAATGATTCTGCTGGTGCTGCTGGGCCAGGAGATCATGTGAAGTTCATCCCAGCTTTTCTAGGTCATTCTCTCAGGTCCTCTACGACTTCCGTACTAGATGACAGTGATAAGAATCCACCTGCTCAGCAAACTGCTTCTATTAACATTAACTGTTATGATATAAAATAAGGAAGAAAGATGCAAAGTGCTTTCAAAGCATATGTGTGTGTATATGTGTGTGTGCGTGCATGTGTGTGTCCTTTTCATGATCTGGATGAGAATGAAAAAAAAATCTGGTCTTAGGACATTGCAGAGTTTATTCAGGAAATCAAAATGGACTCATCCACTATTTTAAATAGAGGATATTTAATAGAGGAAATTGGTTATGCAGGTGATGAAATGTCCAAGAAGCCAAACAGAGGGCAACGAAGGAACCCAGAAGGGAGGCCACTAGTCCTCTAGACTGGGGAGTGAGAGAGAGGATGGATGTTACCAGTGCGGGGAGTTGGGTTACCCAGCATCCTTGGTTGGAGTGTCTGGTGGAGCTGAATGCGTTCGGGAGATGTCTCCTGAGGCAGAGAGAGAAGGGAGGAGACATCCTGGCTTCTTCCTTCTTCCTGCTCATGCTGCCCCTTAGCTAAACTCACCTGGAAGCCTGGTAAACACAATCCCCAGGGATCACTTTCTCTGTGATTAGTGCAGGGAAGGAGGCAGGATGGATCTGACCCACAAACTGCCTCCTTGGGTATATGGCAGGACAGACCCCTTATGGAACTCATGCAACTACAGAAACTCTGGCCTACTGCCTTGACCACCTGCTGTAGGACATCTTTTCAACCAAACCATGTAGTTGGTTGAGTGTGATAAGCCATGATCATCAAACACAAATAAGGCAAGTGCAGACCTTTATCAGAAACCATTGTGCTTGGCCATCTACTGGCTGCGGCTGCCTAAGACAGTGTTGTGGCTCTGCCAGATGTTAGAAATGGAACCAGAAGCCCTTTAAGGGCCCCTGAGAAGGGGACCAGACCTTTCAGAAATCCTCCTCTGGAATGTTCTTGTGAAACTGAGATGGAGACTTCATATTAAGCTTTCCTGGCTCTTTGCAAGGAAAAAATCTGTGCTTTTAGATAGTTGTGCTAACCTCTACCATGCAGCTAATAGATTGAACCACTGTGGCCAAGAAAATATAGCAATCATTATTAGAATAACAATCCATGAATAAATTGCATCTTTAATGGGAAGACCATTCATGTTGAGAACTATAAATAGCTTTGCTTTCCATTTTCCATATGGCTGCTTTTGTCCCCATACATAGAATAATTGACCTGGAATTCCACCTACATAAGGGCATGCTATAGCCTTTTAAAAATATAAACTTTAAAATTTTAAAGTAGTTTTAGATTTATAGAAAAATTGCAAAGATAGTACAGAGTTCCCATATACCCACTTTTCTTTATTATTAATGTCTTTTATATGATATAATTGTTATAATTAATAAACCAATACTGATATATTGTTACTAATTGAAGTCTATACTTTATTAATATTTCTTGTTTTTTTCCCTAATGCTCTTTTTCTTTTTTTTTAAAATGTATTTGACACAGAGATCAAAGTAGGTAGAGAGGCAGGCAGAGAGAGAGAGGGGTGAAGCAGGCTCTCTGCCGAGCAGAGAGCCTGATGTGGGGCTCGATCCCAGGACCCTGAGATCATGACCTGAGCCGAAGGCAGAGGCTTTAACCCACTGAGCCACCAGACGCCCCTCCTAATGCTCTTTTTCTGTACCAGGCTTCCATCCAGCATACCACATTTAGTCGTTATGTCTCAGGCTCTTTCTGGCTGTGACAGTTTCTCAGACTTTCTCATTTTTTTGGTGACCTTGACAATTTTGAGGAATACTGGTCAGGGATTTTGTAGCATGTCCCTGAATCGGGATTTGCCTGTGTTTTTTCTCATGATTGGACTGGGGTTATGGGTCTTAGGGAGGAAGAACGCAAAGGGAAGGTGTCATTTTTATCAAGCCTTATCCAGAGCACACACTATCAACCTGACTTACTATTGATGTTGACCTTAATCACCTGCCTGAGAGAGTGTTTGTCAGATTTCACTATAATGTTATTCTTTTCCTTCTCTTTCCATATTGTCCTCTCTGGAAGAAGTCACTATGTGGAGCTCACACTTAAGGAGTAGGAAGTTATGCCCTACTGCCTTGAGACTTGGAAATGATCTGGGATTCTTCTGCATTGGAGATTTGTCTAAACTTTCTACTTTCTATTTATTAAATCAGTTATTAATATCACTATGGACTCATGGATATTGACTCTTTTCTTTGGATTATAGTCCAATACTACTTTGTTTTGTTGCTCAAATTGGTCCAGCTTTTGTCAATGGAGAGACTCTTCCGGTAGGTTCCTATGTCCTTTTGACAGCCCCCATCATTGTGAGTTGTTTTTCTTCTTTTCTGGGGGAGCATTCTCTTAGTTTCTGGCACTATACTATGTCCCAGGCTCATCTTGTGTGTTTCTTGCTCTAGTCCTAGGATCAGCCATTTCTCCAAGGATCATTGGATGCTTATATTAGAGAACAGTTTAAGATACCAAGATCTATGTGCTAAATGTGTTCTGTACGGGTACTTTTAATCCATCCACCTTTTTCCTAAACATATACCTCTCCTCAGCTCTAACTTTGGACAAGACTCTGGAGCAGATAAGAGTAATTAAATACAAATGGTTCTTTTAATCCACGGTCTAAGAGAAGTGCTTCCCATGGGATATGAATAGAGCTCCATGGTGATTGGAAGGTGGAAGGAGACTTCCAACTGGACATATGTCTCACAGTAGTCTTTGTTCTTTTAAAAATTTTTAAAAAGATTTTATTTATTTATTTGCGTGAGAGTGAAAGATGGTAAGAGAGAACATGAGCAGGGAGCCTGAAGCAAGGCTCCATCCTAGGACCCCTGGATGATGACCTGAGCCTAAGGCACATGCTTAACTGACCGAGACACCTAGGTGTCCCAGTCTTTGCTCTTGACTCTAGACTTACCTCCCATCTTCTAGGTCCATGTTTCAGTTGCTTTGCTCATATCTACCCTTCCATATGAGAGTCTGTAATATTAGCCTGACCTGAATTTGAATTCTGGCCCTGCCACTTATGACTTGGAGCAAGTGGCTTACCTGCTCCGAACCTCAATTTCTTCATGTGTAGACTGGAGATGATGGAGACAACAGGAAGAGGCCTTTGGGAAGACTAAGGAGAAGACATGTGGCATGCCTGACACATCGTCTAGTACAGTCAGGCTCAGCAAATCTTGGCAAACAAAATAGTAATGACAGCTAGTGCCCCTCTTGGGGCAACATTGTCTTGGAATGGTAGCTGGTTCCCAGGACAGAGATGTAGAAAAGACTATAATTAATACAAGTTATAAAGGTAGAAGCCAGGAAGTAGCAGTGGGATAGCCAGACTCATGGAGTCACAGTCAGGTCTGCCCTGAAGATGACATTGCCTTTGAGAAGCAAACTATAAATAATCAGGGTCTTGGGGTCATCTGGTATTTGGTGGCTCAGCACAAGTTCTAGCACGAAGAGGTAGGGCATCTGCTGCAAAAAAACCCCCCATGACTAATGCTCATCAAAATGCATTAGCACAGCCTCCAACAACAACATCTGCTTGATGTTCCAGAAGGGATCCTCATGCTTGGCCTCCCTACCTCAGGGCTGCTTCCTTAGACAGGGACACTGTACCTAGCAAATGGTTTTCTGTTCTGTTTTCCTACGGGATTTAAACTTAACCCCTTCAGAGAGGCTTGAGATCTTTTAAGAGCAGACAAAACATAGATGTCATGAATTTTCCATTGGGTTAGGTGTATCTCAGAAGCCCTAAAACAGAGCCTAATATAGAGGTTGTGGTTGTCCCATTTGGTGTTTTTGGTACCAGAGGGAGGGTATGGTCTTATTTGACATTTTTCTTTCACCTGAGAAGCAGTGATTCTCAAGGTGTGGTCCCTGGACCAATAGCAGCAGCCTCATCTGTGAACTTGTTAGAAAGACAAATTCTGGGTCCCGTCCCAGAGCTACTGAATCAGAAACTCTGGAGGTGAGCCCTGTCTCCCTCCTCTGCCCACTACAATCTAAGTGATTCAGACGCCAACTAAAGTTTAAAAATCATTGATCAAAAAGATGCGGTACTTTCCAAAACTTTCTACTTTAAACCCAAAGGTATTCTGAACTCTAAGCAACTTAAGAGATTGATTGTCTCTGTGTATGACATTAATTAGGTGCAGATGAAATATTTATTGGATGAACGAGTTAAAAAAATACTGGCACTGACAGCACCAAGTGCTGGCCAGGAATGGAGTGATAGGAACTTTCATTCATTGCTAGTTGCAATGCAAAATAGTATAGCAATTTTGAAAGTTAGTTTCTTGACTTCCAAACTGTTTAGTTTCTTATAAAACTATGTACGTTTGGTTTCTTTTTTTTTTTTTTAAGATTTTATTTATTTATTTAACAGAGAGAGAGAGCACAAGCAGGCAGAGTGGTAGGCAGAGGCAGAGAGAGAAGCAGGGTTCCCACTGAGCAAGGAGCCTGATGTGGGACTCGATCCCAGGACCCTAGGATCATGACCCAAGCAGCATAGCCAACTAAGCAGCAGCTGAGTCAACTGAGACAGCCAGGTGTCCCTATGTTTAGTTTCTTATAAAACTAAACATACTCTTACCATAAAGATTGTTGTTTCCCCTTGGTGTTTCCCCAGAGGTGCTGAAAACTTATGTCTACACAATAATCTGCTGTGTAGCAAGCTTTACTCATACTTGCCAAGAAGTAGAAGCAACCAAAATATTCTTCAGTAGGTGAATGGATAAGTAAATTGTGGTGCATCCAGACAGTAGAATATTATTAAGTGATAAAAAGAAATTAGCTATCAAGCCATGAAAGGACATGAAAAAACTTAAATACATATCTCTAAGTGAAGAAAATCAATCTGGGAAAATCACATGTTGTATGACTCTAATTCTATGACATTCTGAAAAAAGCAAATCTATGGAGAGAGGAAGAAGATTAGTGGTTGTCAGGGGTTTGGGGAGGGAGGAGTTAGGTGGAGCATAGGGAATTTTTAGGGCAGTTAAACTATTCTGCATGATACCATAATGGTGGATATATGTCATTATACATTTGTCCAAACACATGGAATAAACTACACAAAGATGAGTCTGAAGGTAAACTATGGACTTCAGTTAGTAATAATTTTATTAATATTGGCTTATCAATCATTACAAATGTACCACCCTAATGCAAGATGCTACCACTAAGCCTTACTAACCCACACGCTGGAGTTAGCCCACCAGATACATAAGTAAGCTGATTTAAAGGCATCTTGTTCCTTTGGAAGCATAAGCTCTTAGAAGAAGAGGGGTCTTCTTTCCAAAAAGAAAGAGGAAGAAGAGGGGTCTTTCTAGTTCCTACATGTAGTGGTGCAGTGAGCTTTCAATGGAATTGTGCCTGTCCCCTTTGTGAAATTCCATATCCTTGGGGAATGGCTTGGGAAATTGGTGGATAAATTTTGATAGTTGGATTTTGTGGCAGATGAAGGCCTTGGGTAATGCTCCTTATTGGGTGAATTAGTTGTTCTGTCAAATGCTTTTTTCTGCATCAGTTGCAAGATCATATGGTTCTTGTCCTTTTTTAAAATTAATGTGTTCTATCACATTGATTGATTTGCGAATGTTGAACCACCCTTGCAGCCCAGGAAAAATCCCACTTGGTTGTGGTAAATAATCCTTTTAGTGTATTGTTGGATCCTATTGGCTAATATCTTGATGAGAATTTTGGCATCCCTGTTCGTTGGGGATATTGGTTTAAAACTCTCCATAGTGTAGTGGTAGAGGGAACATATCTCAATATGGTAAAAGCCATCTACACAAAGCCCACAGCGAATATCATTCTCAATGGGGAAACATTGAGAGCTTTTCCCCTAAGGTCAGGAGCATGACAGGGATGTCCATTCTCATCACTACTGTTCAACATAGTACTAGAAGTCCTAGCCTCAGCAATCAGACAACAAAAAGAAATAAAAGGCATTCTAATCAGCAAAGAAGTAGTCAAACTCTCATTCTTCGCAGATGACATAATACTCATTGTGGAAAACCCAAAAGACTCCACCCCAAAATTGCTAGAACTCATACAGGAATTCAGCAACACAGCAGGATATAAAACAATACACTGATATAAAATCATTACATTTTTATACACTAATAATGAGACAGGAGAAAGAGAAATTAAGGAATTGATCCCATTTGCATTTGCACCAAAACCCATAAGATACCTGGGAATAAACCTAACCAAAGAGGTAAAGGATCTGAACTCTAAAAACTACAGAACACTTATGAAAGAAATTGAGGAAGACACAAAAAAAATGGACAAATATTTTGTGCTCATGGATTGGAAGCCCAAATATTATTAAAATGTCTATACTACCCTGAGCAATCTATACATTCAATGCAATCCCTATCAAAATACCATTGACATTTTTCATAGAGCTGGGCCAAATATCCTAAAATTTGTATAGAACCAAAAAAGACCCTGCATGGCCAGAGGAATGTTGAAAATGAAACATCACAAGTCTGGACTTCAAGCTCTATTACAAAGTTGTGATCATCAAGACAGCATGGTACTGGCACAAAAACACACAGATCAATGGAACAGAATTGAGAACCTAGAAATGGACCCTCAACTCTATGGTCAACTAATCTTCAACAAAGCAGTAAAGAATGTCCAATGGAAAAAGGACAGTCTCCTCAATAAATGGTGCTGAGAAAATTGGACAGCCACATGTAGAAGAATGAAACTAGAACATTTTCTTACACCATACACAAAGATAAACTCAAAATGGATGAAAGACCTAAATGTGAGACAGGAATCCATCAAAATCCTAGAGGAGAACACAGGCAGCAACCTCTGTGACCTCGGCCACAGCAACCTCTGTGACCTCAGCTGCAGCAACTTCTTGCTAGACACGTCTCCAAAGGCAAGGGAAACAAAAGCAAAATGAACTATTGGGACTTCATCAAGATAAAAAGCTTCTACACAGCAAAGGAAACAGTCAACAAAACTAAAAGGCAATCTACAGAATGAGAGAAGATACTTGCAAATGACATACCAGATAAAGGACAAGTATGCAGGATCTATAAAGAACTTATCAAACTCAATACCCAAAAAACAAATAATTCAGTCAAGAAATAAGCAGAAGACATGAACAGACGTTTCTCCAAAGAAGACATCCAAATGCCCTATGGACACATGAAAAAATGTTCCACATCACTTGGCATCAGAGAACTACAAATCAAAATCACAATGAGATACCATCTCACACCAGTCAGAATGGCTAAAATTAACAAGACAGGAAACGTCACGTGCAAGAATATTGGCGAGGATTCAGAGAAAGGGGAACCTTCTTACACTGTTGGTGGGGATGCCAGCTGGTACAGCCACTCTGGAAAACAACATGGAGTTTCCTCAAGGAGTTAAAAATAGAGCTACCCTATGACCCAGCAATTGCACCACCGGGTATTTACTCCAAAGATACAAATGTAGTGATTGGAAGGGGCACATGTACTCCAGTGGTTATAGCAGCAATGTCCACACTAGCCAAACTGTAGAAGAAGCTGAGATGTCCTTCAACAGATAAATAGATAAAAAAAGATGTGGTTTATATATACAATGGAATACTACTCAGCCACCAGAAAGGATGAATACTTACCATTTACATTGACATGGATGGAACTGGAGGGTATTACGCTGAATGACATCAGTTAATCAGAAAAAGACAATTATCATATGGTTTCACTCGTATGTGGAATACAAGAAACAGGGAAGAGGACTATTGGGGAAGGGAGGGAAAACTGAATGGGAAGTCATCAGAAAGAGAGAAAAATCATGAGGGACTCTTACCTCTAGGAAACAAACTTCGGGTTGCTGGACGGAAGGTGGGTAGGGGGATGGATAAATGGGTGATGGGCATTAAGGGGGCATGTGATGTGATGAACACTGGGTGTTACATGCAACTGACAAATTATTGAATACTATATCTGAAGCCAGTGATGTGCTCTAAGTTGGCTGTTTGAATTTAAATTAAAAAACCCAATTAATGGGGCGCCTGGGTGGCTCAGTGGGCTGAAGCCTCTGCCTTCAGCTCAGGTCATGATCCCAGAGTCCTGGGATCGAGCCCCACATCGGGCTCTCTGCTTAGCGGGGAGCCTGCTTCCTCCTCTCTCTCTCTCTCCCTGCCTCTGTGCCTATTTGTGATCTCTGTCTGTCAAATAAATAAATCTTTAAAAAAAAAAAACAAAAACCCAATTAGTTTTTCTGAAGAACTTTGGTGTTTTCCTTAAGATGATGGATGAGTCGAAGCTTCTCTGTGACGTACCCACACTTCACACGTATAGAAACATTCCAGTAATATTAACTATGTGACTTTTCTAATTTTTTTTCTGTTTAACAAATATTTATTGAATGTCAGAAGTGTGAGTGCCTAGATCTGATCCCCAATTCCTATGATAATCGAGATATTTATTCTTTGGTTCCTTCGGTTTTCTAGGGATGGGATGGCTCAATGAGATTCTGGCTGTACCTGCTGTGTTCTGAAGATCTAGAGCAGGACAGGCACATGGGGGAACTGAGAGAGGGATATGGGTGCTGACAGTGGTACCTCCCACAGGCACATGTATTCACACTGTAAAGGAAATAGCCCTTCTATAAGGGTATAGCCATGCTCTTTCCCACCTAACAGAGCTGGCTGAAATTTACAGCCGGACTGACATCCCATCTGATGTGTGCTCCAGGTAAAGCTGGTTAATGCTGTCCATGAGCAGGTGCGGAACTCCAAAGTTTTCAAAGCTTTACCTCTTTTATCAGCATCCTGATTTTATAAAAAACAAAGCCCATCAATCTCCTTCCTATCCAAATCTCCTCCTAAACTTAGTAGGGCTTCACGAGGATCCAAACATTTTAAATAAAGCTTTGAAGCATCTCGGCACAAAACCACCGGCTCAGGTCACCCTGCCCTGCATGGCCAACGACTTGGAGAGTAAGCTCTTCTAATCTTGAAGATCTTAGCAATATTGCCAAAGAGGTCCACCAGAGAAAGAGTAGAAGGTGTGGCTCTATTATTTTAAGATTGAAAATGATCCAGCTAAAAATCTATATTTTTAGCCACTACCTATAGTAGTTCTGGCTAATGCAATGAAAGTGAATGTGGTGGGGTGGAGCTTCCAGGAAAGCTCTCTAAAAGACAGCACCTTTGTCCTCTGTCCTTACCTCTTTTCTGCTTGGAATGCTGACGCAATGCTGGAGGCGGCACTGTCTTCTTGTATTTGTGAGGTAACAATGAACAAAGGCTAGACGAGCAGAAAGCTAGAAGATGTAGATGCTGTTGGGCGGTTGTCCTACTGGTCCTGAGCTGCTTACCACTGGATTTTTTACACTAGTCAAAAAAAAACCCCACTTAATTTGTTTAAGTTGGTATTTTGGGAGTTTCTCTTACTTGACATCAAATGCAACATCTAACTGAATCAGAGGTATTTTCAGTCTATCCCAGTGGGAGAGGTTTGGCAGACCCAGTGGTATTTTTCTATGTGACTTTGGGTATACTGCCTTACACATTTTAGATACAACAATAATGCCTACCTCTGGATTGTTTTAAGGATTACTTGAAAGGAGATTTTAGCATAGTGCCTTGTACATACTAAGAACTAGTAGATGGTAGTACAAGACTCCAGTTGCCTCCCATGACAGATACAGGGCACCCAGTCACGTGCAAGAATTTTTGAAAATAGAGTAGGGTCTGGCAGCGTTGTGTCTTGAACACGTTGACTATTATTCTGGACGTCACTGTCATGTCAAATTCAAGGTCACCTGATGTTAAGTGAATTTGCCCAGGCCTGACCACAGACCATTATTCAGTCCCTCAGCCCCCTTTTGGGGGATGATGCCCACGGATCACTCTAGGGACACTACCCCCATCCCACATAGGGCCCCTTACAGACAGACTATTATGCAGAGAATAGGCTGTACGATTTGTGCCCTTGAGGTCATCACTGTGACTCCGCCCAGTGCACCACAAGCAGACAAACAACCTGAAGGGACTCTTTCTGTAGGCTGGCCGGAAGCCTGGCAAGAAGGATCCTAGCAGGAAAGCTCCTCCTGTGAGGGGCAGTAGGTGCGAGAAAAATCCAGCCTGCTGGCTGGTCACCCCTCAGTGCCACCCGGCAGACTGATTCCCTGCCTCGGATCCATGTCCTCTCCTACCCTTTGCAATGACCGTTCTGAATGTTCTTATCTCTCTCCAGAACTTCCCTTCTCATTCTCATCTGAAGATAGTACTTCTGATTTGAGTGTGGGTGGGGGGAAGAATTGTCTCATTCTCCCAGAACTGAGTCTATACCCTTTGCTCTGCCTTCCTTCCGGCTACCAGGGATGGAATGCACCTGTGCCTTGCAGAGGCCCGGCCTCACCTGAGCACTGGGGAGCCTGTCCTGTCATTACTCTGGAACATCCCCCCTCGAACACCACTTCTTCTGCTGTATTGTGTCGTAACATCCAATTCTCTCTCTCTTCTGGATCCTTCTCTGTGCAAGCATGCTTTGATCTCCTCATTTTAAGACAAGAGCAGCAACAACCACCCTGGAACCGGAACCTGAACCTGAGTCCCCTCCACCTCCCACTTTGCTTCTGTGCTTCTCCTCCCGCTCTGTCCTCACGGTTCCATCCCCCCTGTCTCCTGTCTGGCTGGAATTCACTCCAGGCAGATTTCTGTCCCCACCATTCCCCTGAAACTGCTCTTATCACCTGATGACCCCTTCCTTGCTGAAGCCAATGGCCAGTTCTCTGTCCTCAGCTTATGCAAACTATTGGCAGTATCTCACACAAACAATCATTCCCTTTTTGGAAGCCTGTCTTCACTTGGTCTCTTCACTATGGGAAATCATAACCAATGCTTTTATAAGATGACGGAAGCTCGGTTTTGGCAAGGGCTTTATTTCATTGACAGCTATGTCCTCAGCACACATGACAGGGGCTGCCCCATATGAGGCACACATATGTATTTGTTGCGTGGATGAATTTAGATTGGGGGTCAGCAGAGTGACAGCTCACAGGACCATTCCAGCCCCCTGCCTGTTTTTGTAAATAAAGTTTTATTGGAACGCAGCCATACGCGTTCATTTACGAATTGTCTGAGGCTGCTTTCACACTATGTCAGCAGAGTTGCGTAGTTGTGACAGAGACCATATGGCTGGCAAAGCCAAAAGTATTTACTATCTGGCCCTTTACAGAGAGAGCTTGCTGATTCCTGATTTAGATGCTTATTTTGACTACCACTCTGGGCTGTGTGTGTGTAAGACCATAATCATGGACCATCAAAGAGAAAATCCCCATGGAGAGGAAGTGAGCAACCTTTCTTCCTAAGGCTCACCCATGAGCATTATTAGGGTTGTCCGTGGCAGGGGCCAAGAAGGATTTTCCATAGTAAATAAGTGGTGGTGGGGACAAGAGGAGGAGAGGAAAGTCAAAGAAAAAAGGAAATTAACCACTATTAACAAGAAAAACATTCCCTGAACAATTATGTTATACCATGCACTTGGGATATTTTATGTCACTCACTCATATAATCCTGTGAGGCAGGTGCTCTGTTTCCATTTTATAGATGGGGAAAATGAAGCTCATTACAAGTTCAATGTTTTGCTGAAAGTCACATGGAACTATGAAGTAGCAGAAGGGGTCATTGATGCCAGTAGCTAGGCTAGACCCAGGACGAGGTAGCAGCAATGACAACTGCAAACACACACTTACGACACGCTGACACTGTTCTAAGTCCAGCTCATCACCTGGGGAAACTGAGGCACAGGAAAACTGAATGACTCACCCAAGCCACAAGGCCCTGGTGAAGGGCAGAGCCAGGACTTGACCTGATAGTCTGGCTCTCGTCTCTGATCCTCACCACTTCACCATAATGCATAACGGGCCCTCAATGAATATGTAGTGAGCTAGTGGCTTTACCCCAAATCTCCTGAATCCCAGCCTAGTAGCTTTGCCCCTGTCGCACAGTAGCCACCTCCTCAAGGGCTGTGCAACATTTTGCTGAAGGTTGACCTGGCGAGGAGGGAGAACCATGGCCATCAACCTCATTTCTGCAGAAATTTCTAGAATGTTTCAGGATTTACTCATCCTCTGTCTACATTTTTATCTTTCTTGGGACATTGCCCATTCCCTTGGGGAAACTATGTTAATCACGGACGATAACATCTGTCTTCACTCTTGTGAATCATTTGCAGAAATGCTTGTCAGGATAGCACTGAGCCTTCTAGTTTCAAGGAATTTTTGTACAAAAGTCAGTGAGGTAGATTTCTCACTCAAACTTGCCTACAAGTTTGAATTGTGCAGCAAAACATATTCCCAACCTGTCTGCTGTGCAAGGTATGGCTCTCTCCAAGGGGAGATGAAGGGTTTTCCCCATGTGAAAGTTACTTAACCTAGAAAATGGGACTGGGTGTATTTCTTTTCTTTTTTAAAAAAAAATTTTTTTTAAAGATTTTATTTATTTATTTGACAGAGAGAGATCACAAGCAGGCAGAGAGGCAGGCAGAGAGAGAGGAGGAAGCAGGCTCCCTGCTGAGCAGAGAGCCCGATGCGGGGCTCGATCCCAGGACCCTGAGATCATGACCTGAGCCGAAGGCAGCGGCTTAACCCACTGAGCCACCCAGGCACCCCTGGGTGTATTTCTTTAAAAATCAGATGAAACCATTATACATTTCATGCACACTTGGCCATCTCTCAAGACTAGAACAGGATATTTTCTGTCCATGAAGAAGTGTTTTCAATTTTCTGGTTTCAGGGAAAGAAAAAAAGTGGCATCTCTTAGTCATTGCAGGCTCCCATAACTAAGTACCACAGTTTGGGTGGCTCAAGCAATTACTTGTTCTGGAGGCTGGGGATTCCAGGATTAAGGTGCTGGCCAGTTCTGTTTCTGGTGAGGACTATCTCCCTGCCCTGTGGACGGCTGCCTTCTTGCTGTATCTTCGCATGGTGTTTCAGGTTCAAGTTCCTGCTCTTGGAGAGGGAGATCACTTTCCTCCCGCTCTTCTCAGAAGGCCATTGACCCTTATTAGATTAGGACCCCACTCTTATGACTTCATTTACTTTACCTCCTAAAAGTCCTGTCTCCAGATATACTCACACTGGAGGGGCAGGGATTCCACATATGAATTTGGGGTGGAGGGTAAACCAAATCTAGTCCACAATACTCTCTCCCTATCCCTGAGCACCATGCCATGTCACCTGACACCCAAACAAAGTTTGCAAGCTGATTTTGCAATACTGTTCCATCTGGTTTTTAGCCCAGGTTAAACATGCTTCCACACGGGAACACCTTGAATGAAGGCTTTAGCATCAACTCTTTGCACACAGGAGGAAAAATCGTGTGTGTGTGCAGCAGTTAGTCATTTTTTTTTTTTTGCCAATTCCATAAGGTAGTAATAATGGTGGTTATATTTTAACAATGGCTTAAAAGGCAGCCGGTGCCATACTAGGCAGTTTGTCCAATTATTTTATCTTTCAATCTTCTCAGTATCTTCTCAACATCTCAACATCTTCTCAAGATGGATGAGGCAGTAGTAGTATTATTCCCATTCTACAGATGAAGGAGCTCAGGGAGGAGAAGCTGAGTAATTTGTCCACAGTCCACAACTAGGAAATGACTTGGTCTGGATTTGAACCCAGCACCCAATTCCAAGGCATTCTGTCGCCTGTTCTCTTGGTGAGGTCACTTAGACTTCCATAGACTTTGTGTCCACAATCACCAGGAATGATGGTTCAGCACAACCCTTGAGATTAATCTCTAGCTGAGAAGGAAGGTAATCCACATTGGTCCACTTTTTTTCTTCAGGTTTATCTTACTTTTTTTTGCGAGTCACATTTAAGGTAAAGGGATACCTTCCTGAAAAGCCACTCATAACTTACAACATTTTGCTTTTTTTAGATGTTTTAAAAGTTTCTGGGGGAAAAAAAACCTTTCTGAAAAGAAACAGTGGAGGATCATAATGGTTTATCACTCTGTAATTTATTTTAATGGTTGTCCTCTCTCATCTATGTTGAATGCATCCTAAAACAAATTTATGGCTTTTTTTAAAATGAAAACTTTCCTCACTTTTCAAAAACCCAAAGGAAAAACTATCACAGAAATATTTTTCTTTTCTCTCAACTCTGTTTGCAAGTAATATGTTTTTGTCATGATGAAAGTCGTTTTTTCAAAGGGGTCCAGCTGTTTGAGCTATCTGCATCAGAAGGGGGAGAGAGGTTGTTCAACTTGAGAGTGAACAGGAGTGGGACGTAAGCCGCATGAACCTTCCAGAAGAGCAGGGATGGAGGTGAGAACATAAGAGCCAATTCAACCTTCCTAGTTACTAGAATTAGGGCACTTATCTCTTGTTTTTCCCCTAAATGTTTACACTTACAGAAGAATTTTCCAGCTTCCTGAGAGAACAACTTTTTTCCCCCTAGAAAGATGAGTGTTTATCCTTTGCACTATTCTATTCAACTGCAAGGAAGTATTTCAGGAAGGAAATAAGCCCTTCAATGATAAAGCAGCTCATTTCAAAGCCTCCAGCCTTACTCTTGCTGTCTGTGCCTACTCATTCTGTGAACTGTTTCTCAAGTAGTTAACTCTCCCCCAATCCCCATTCCCCCTGAGAATGGGAGGATGGAAGAAACCAATGACACAAAATCACGTGGACACAATGATAACCATTTGGCTTGTTTAGAGGTGCTTATGCAGAAAGTAGCAGAAGAAAACAAAGGGGAAGAGTATGTGAACTTCTAACCTTCATCCCCACATGCCACTGGGTTGGTGGGTGGCCTGAGCAAGCGTTTAAGTTCCTCAAAGTGGGCGGTTTTATGGGGCCAAGTGACAAAGAACCAAAGAGGGTCAGAACTTGTGAGCAGCTAGTGGAAAACTACCAAGAACTGTCCCACCCCGCCTACAACTCGCGTCATCTTGTCGAAGTGAAAGTAGCTTACGTTCACTTCCCCACTATGTGCGATCCTTCAATCCTTGGAGACTCAGCCACTCTAAGGGGACCTGCCCTTCTCACAGAGTAGAGTTTTCATTAAACAGTGAGGTTTGTCACCCAATCCCCTTCTCTGTTCCTTGTGTCCAAATGGAGTGATACTTTATCAGTTGGGGGGCAGGCAATAGATAGAGGATATTAATTATTGCTAATTGACTCCTGCCTGCAATTCTGCCTGCAGCTTTTATGAACCCCACATGTTTTAATTAACACATCGCAAAGACGATGTCAGCTCAAAAGTGCCAGAGATGGGAGTACTTCAATTGATCCCCGCTCTGTGGTTGTCCAGATGGATCTGCTAAATGTGTACTTGGAGAAGGACAGTAAATGTTCTGGAAAAGAGCGTGAGGATATGGGGCCCACCAGGCAGTGGCTAGAAGGTTTTATCTTTGGGGTTACGTGTTGACTTTCACATTTGGTGAAAGTTTTCTGGGGAGATGGGAATATGGGAATCCAGGGAGGAACAGAGGTCCCTTCGTGATAAAAAAATAAATGGACGCTGGCTGTGGATGGTTAATGCACTTGAACTGGTGGTTTGTATTTATGCAGAACATGATTGAGGAAGGCAGTGGGTTTTATTTTTTTCTGGAAAGCACATCAGATCTGGAGATGGAAGAGGAGGGATTCAACGGGAATTTCCTCTTGCTGCACCACCTTGGGTGAGACACGTTATCTTCCTGGGTGTCTGCTGAAAGGGGACCATGACAATGATACCTGCCTCTCTGAAATGAGACAGTGGGTGAGAGAGCATTTTGTCAGACACAACATGACTATAAACAGGTTATGAATTCTTCATATGACTTGTAAATAATGTGATTGTCAATTAATTTATCGGTTCAATAAACATAGAACGAACATCCACAAGGAGCGGTGATATACAATAAATAATAGACACGTTCCCTGCCCCACAGTCTGCAGTTGATACTCCCAAGTCAACAGGAAAATACGGCGTGTTAAGTTCTGTGATGTGGAGCTAGGGACTGCATGGAAGTTCTTAAAAATGGCACTTAACCTGGACTTGGAAAATTTCCAGAAGGCTTACTGGAGGAATTGAGGTCCACACAGAGCTTAAATGTCATCTTCTCGATGAGGACTCTCATGACCACTTTATTTAAAAGCCTAACTGCCTTCTCTTGTACCCTCTATCCCCTTCTCCTGCTTAATTTTTTTTTAGAGCACTTATCACCATCTGATACACTCTGCTGTGTTTGCTTATTAATGCTTCATGTCTGTCTCCCTCAACCAAAATATAAGCACACAAACTTAGATTCTCTTCTCTTTTTTCCTTACTATATCCTCAGGGTCTAAAATAGCTCATGGCACATAGTAGGCACTCAACAGATATTTACTGAATGAATGAAAAGGAAACATAAGTGTGATTTGGGCAGCCAAAAGGGCAGGAAAGAATATTCCAGGTGAGGAATAAACGTAAGCAAAGACCAGGATGCAAAGTGAAGATGGTTTGAAGTCTTGGTCCATTCAGGCTGCTGTAAGAGAATATCACAGACTGGGTGGTTAACAAAAACTAGACATTTAGGGGCGCCTGGGTGGCTCAGTGGATTAAAGCCTCTGCCTTCGGCTCAGGTCATGATCCCAGGGTCTTGGGATTGAGCCCTGCATTGGGCTCTCTGCTCGGCGGGGAGCCTGCTTCCCCCTCTGCCTCTGCCTGCCTCTCTACCTACTTGTGATCTCTCTCTCTGTCAAATAAATAAATTAAAAAAAAGAAAAAAGAAAAACTAGACATTTAATTCTCAAAGTGCTGGTGGCTGGAAGTCCAAGATCAAGGTGCTAGCACATTTGGTGAATGGTGAGTACCCACTCCCTAGTTCACAGCTTGCTGTCTTCTCATGGTGTCCTCACATGACAGTGGGAGCAGGGAGCTGTCTGGGGTCCCTTTTATAAGGGCACCAATCCTGTCCACCAGGGCTCCAGCTTTATGACCTGATCACCTCTTAAAGGCCCCACCTCCAAACACCATCACTTTGGGAATTAGGTATAAACATATAAATTTGGTATTGGGGGGAACACAAATATTCTGTCTATGGCATTTGTTTGCATTTGAGTATTAACAGTATTCATGTAGGAGGGTGGACTATAGAGAGATGAGTCTAAGAGTAAGCAGGGCCAGATCATAAAAGGTTTTGTAAGCCAAGTTAAAGAGTTTGGAATTTTTTCTGAGGGTGATAAGGACTATAGGAGTATTTAATGTGAGAGTCTTGATAAGAGCTGGGGACAGGGACACTATTAGAAATCTCTTATGATCTGCAGGGAGCAAGATGATGGTGACCTGAACCAGGACAATTGCAGTGCAGGGAGAGGTATTTGGGAGGTAGAA
The DNA here is from genome assembly GCF_002288905.1 of Enhydra lutris kenyoni. Classification (NCBI taxonomy): domain Eukaryota; kingdom Metazoa; phylum Chordata; class Mammalia; order Carnivora; family Mustelidae; genus Enhydra; species Enhydra lutris. Next base: position 4,896,351 of record NW_019154127.1, read on the forward strand.
CTGGTAGGCCTCAATGGCTGGTTGGCAGTGGGGAGGAGGGAGAGGGAAGGCTCACTGCTCAGGAATGGAGGCCCATTCAAGATGCTTCATTCATGGTTGTGTCAATCACAAGATGGGGGAGAAGAAGGGAGGAGAAGGTTTCGGATGAAGATGATGAAATTTCAGGATCAGCCTTTCAACTGAATGTGTTTTGGTTTGGTGAGCACTTGTATGTGTAGGCAGGTCTATAAAATGGTCATTGGAGTCATAGGAGTGGTTGGGATTTTCCAGGTGACTGAGAAAATGAGGGGGCCAAGGGAAGCCCTGAAAGACACTGATATTAGGATGGACAGAGGAAGAGAAGACCAAGAAGGAATATGAGAAACAGATTTCAGAGAAGTCCAAGGAAGACTGGGAATGAATGGTGTCTCAAGGAGAGAAGAGATGGTGCCAGGTCAGGTTGGGTATGAAAGTGTTGTGGGCTTGAATTGTGTGCCCTCCCCCCCATAATGTGTTGAAGCCTTAACCTCTGTGAATTGACCTTATTTGGAAGTAAGGTCTTTGTAGATGTAGTCAGGTTAAGATAAAATCATACTAGATTTTAGGGTGGGCTCTAATCCAATGACTAGTGTTCTTATAAGAAGTGGGTAGAAACATAAAGGAGGCTATGTGAAGACAGAGGCAGAGATTGGGGTGATGTAACTACTAGCAATCCCCCCAAAGTGCTGGCAACCTCCACAATCTAGAAGAGGCAAAGAAGGAACTTTTTCTAGAGCCTTCAGAAGAGCATGGCCCTGCCAACACCTTGATTTTGGACTTCTAGCCTCCAGGACTATGAGAGATTAACTTCCTGTTGTTTTAAGATACCCATAATTTGTGGCCGTTTGTCACAGCAGCCCTAAGAAGCTAATACAAGAAAGGAATATGTCCACCAGATATAGTGACAAGGAAGTCATAAGAAACTGCTGTAAGCAGGTTGGGTATAACAGTGAGGGGCCCTAGGCTGCAGGGGGCAGTGGAGCTAAAGACAGGGGAGTGGAGATGGAGCATAGGCAACTCTTTAAAAAATTCTGATAGGGAGGGAAGGGAAAAAGAGGGCAGGAGCTACAAGGTGTTCATGAGATTTTATTTTGAATACGAGAATGTGATCCTATTAAAGGACTGATGGAAACCCTCATTAGAGAGGAAAACCTTTTCTTAAAAATACAGGAAAGTGAAGAATTTTTACAAGCAGGGTCTCTAAATGGGGAAGGTATGGTATCTAGAGGGGAGAGCCAGTGAGCTCAGTGAAGACATGGGTGGGTCTGGAGGTTTGGGTGCAGGAACCCAAGTTAATCTGCTAGATAGCCCTCTCGGGGCCAGAGTGCATGGCCATCCTGGGGTAGGCAGGGCAGGGCCAAGGGAGGTTTGAAATGTGAGAACAAGGTGGGAACAGCCAATGGGCAGACCAAGAGGGCTGACAAGGGACACAGAGGACTGTTAGGCACCAAAAAACACAGCTGGAAGTGGGGTGTAGCAGAGGTTATGACTGCTTCTCCCACTCACTCCCTTTCCCTCCTGACTGAGCCCTTGTATCAGGAACCCATCACTCAGGGAAGATGTTGCCTCTCTTCTTCTGTTGAATGTTACTAAGTCTGCATGAGGGTTAGGGTAATTACTGCTAGAACAAGCCAGCCCAGGAGTTCAGTGGCCTAACTTCATATTCCTTTACATCTTGTTTAGCAAGTCAGAGGCTCTCCTCAAGGGTAGACCCAGGGATCAAGGTTCCTTCCACCCCGTGATTCTGCCACATCAATTCCTTATAGAATGGGAAGCAAGAGGCTGGGCTATTGCACATGGGGTAGGTTCAGCCCTTTGGTACACATCCCATTGGCCAGAATCCAGTCATATGCCCCAGCTAACAACAAGGGAAGCTAGGAAATGTCGTCTTTCTGTGTGCCCATATAGAAGAATGGAAATAGGGCATAGCAAGTCTCTGCTCCAGTGTGTAATGCCTGGAATTATGGCAGCAATGCTACAACCATGAGGGCTACTAGTCTAACATGTTGAAGTAAAGGAGGGGAAAGATGTAAGAAATTTGGGTCCTTGATGACATCACGAAGAGGCCAATTTAGTCAGCCTGAGGTTGTGCTCTCTCTAGATATTTTTCTAAATGAGAGATAATAACCTTTTCCTATTGTCAAACGTTTTTGATTGGTGTTATGGGTTTTTTGTTACTTATGATAAAAAAATCCCCATTCAGAAACCATGAACTTAATTACATTATTTAGATAAATTATTACCCATATATTATTATAATTCATTTTAGGCAAACAGGTGGAACGCAACAAGCTGGTCTGGGTTTCAGGGAACTCACCTTTTTAATCCTTTTTTTGCAGCCCCATGAAAATGGGAATCAAAATACGTTTTGTTTCAGAATTAGAGTAGGGCTGAATATTTTTGCATGAAATTCACATTCTCTAGGAAACAATCAAGAATGTAACCATGCCAATTGGCATTTAAGCCATCTATCATTGACGTAAGGATGTGAGCTGCCTCACGACCCTCTCTAAGAGACTTCATTCCGTCCTTTATCAAACATTTATGTGTGACCTACTGTGCATGACTGATTCTATCTGCTAGAATTGTGTACTACCCACAAGGGATGTTTCTCTTATTTTTTATACCCTTGTTACCTAGCAAACAGGATTTGAAAAATAGATGGCACATACATATATATTCGCTGAATAAAATTTGATCTGTTTTTCCTGGTAGAGTTAAAAACACATGGGTTTCCACTTCAGACAGTGCTGGAATGGAATCTTAACTTTGGCCTAATTGGGTGACCTTGGGAAAGTTACTTAAACCAGCCAAACCTCAGATTCCTATTTCCTGGGGATAAAAATCCACAAGTGAGAATATGTAAAGTCTAGTTTATTGTCTGGCACCAAGATAGGCACATTGTGAATAGCCATTTTCCCTTTCTTCCTCTTTCTCCTAGCATGATCAAGCCACTCTCTATGTTCCAATTGATGAATATTCTAGAAACAAGTTTTATAATAAACATAATTAAGAAGGTGAATCTGCTGCCAGGAAATTATGCAAAGCATTTGCAAATTATTTTTGCATTAGTCTATTTCATATGATCATGGCAGGGTTTCCTGCTATTAGTACAGTAAGTGAGAGGTAACGATCTTTCATTTTAACTGCCATGTGCCCAGAGCATCTCCCAAGAACACAAATGCAAAAAAAGTATCTTCTCTCCATTTTTCAGTTGTATTTCTCCTTTATTGCTGAGTTAAAAGGCAACTTAAACTCTACCTCATGCTAACGTTATGGGCTTTGACCAACTGTTCTTTTTTTGTTTGTTACTTCTCTCACAGTTGACCAAGGAGGCAATTTTATGACAAGTTTCAACAGGAGAAATTCATCCCTGTCAGTGCTTGCTGTGTAGGCGAGACAGAGGGTAGCTTGTGTTTCTTTTGTTTGAACTGGAGAGTGCTGCATGAGGTCGGAAGCTCTGAGTTTGAGTCTCAGCTCTGAAACTCAGTGTGACATTGGCCTTTCCTCTGCCCTGGACTTGCTTGGTTTCTTCTTCTGTAGAACTAAGATTTTAAACCAGAGAATTCTGGAGGCTCCTTGAGCTCTAAATTCTGAGCTAGTGGTTTCTTTGCTGTTCCTTTCTCCTCTTCTTGATTTCTTATCTCAATATTCACTTCTTAAATAATTTAAAAGAAGAACAAAGGCAAACAGTGTTCTATTATTTTCCCACAAGATAAAAAAATGAAACAGCCTAAAAGTCTAATAAGGAAGAAAAGACTAAGTGGATTATTTGGTGAAAAATCAAGCAACTCAGTGGAATATTATCATCCAATGGTCAAAAGGGATGTTCATGAAGACTCTCTAGCAAATGGGAGCATGTTCTTGTATGATGTCGAATGAAAAAGGCAGAAGGTAAATGACCCCTCTTCCATAATAACAGTGTAAAAGATGTAGAGAAATATGTACAAATTCTAGTAGGGAGTGCAAAAAGTGAAAACGGTGTGTAAAAAATATGGTTACTTTCTCACTTCCTGTGAAAAGAGGGAAGTGTTCAATAGATTTCGGGTCTTCCATTGGGTGTCTTGTCTTATACATTTTTCTAAAGTCAACTAATGGTTTTGGGCCCCATCAATGCTTAGAAGGGACTACAGGATAGCTGACTTCCCTCCTCTGTGTCCCAGCTCTTTTCATGCCAGTGATGTGGGAAACAGAGGCAGAAGAAAAGTTATTAAATTTCCTTACTATCTAGAACCCACTGACAAGTCCTTGAAACAGGCAAAGTGACATTCCTCTAGGGACTCAACTGCCTCCACCATAATACTCTGCTAAGGGCAAAAAGCAATCCTAGCCTGACCGACCCCTACCCCCAACCAGGATCCTGTAAGTCTACTTTAACATATGAAAATTCCTTTGGAAACTTCCTTTATCTCTAAACCCTCCAAGATACGTGCTGGTGATCATCCTCAAGTATATGGCCCACTGATAAACATCTGAAGGGTCTCATCACTAAGGTTTTATTAGACGGTAATAAATGACCATTTCCTGAGAACAGCTAACCCCTCAAGGTCCTGGAAACCTTGTTTCCAAAATTCTTTAGAGACTTATGCCATCCCTGACCCCCTCCCAACTTGCAAGTATGTAATGGACCACTCCTCACCACCCTGGGGCAGCAACACTTCCTGCCTACGGGTCCTGTCCCCATGCTTTAATAAACCACCATTTTGCACCAAAGATGTGTCAAGAATTCTTTCTTGGCTGTCGGATCTGGACTCTACCCCACTGAACCTCACCTATATCAGAAACTTCATCACCAGGGAGCTTGTCCTGGTGATAATGAGGAAGGGAAATGTGTTCCCTACATAGACTGGGCTTTGCTTGTCTGTCCCTGTCCTCTTTATTTTTTCCCCCCTTGTTGCTGTGTACTTTACCTCAATATTCTTTTCTATTGAGGTACAACTTATATACAGTTAAATACACAACTCTGAAGCATACAGTTAAGTGTATACATACATGTAAACAACCTTCCAGTCAAGATAGAGAACATTTTCATCACCCAGAAAATTCTCTGTGTCTATTTCTAGTAAATCCCCTTGCTTTCTTGTGACCACTGTTCCGATTTCTATCAACATGGATGAGTTTTTACCTGTTCTGGAACTTCATAAAATGGAATCATACAGATGTTCTCTTTTTTTCTTTTCCTTCCTTCCTTCCTTCCTTCCTTCCTTCCTTCCTTCCTCCCTCCCTCCCTCCCTTCCTTCCTTCCTTCCTTTCTTCCTTTCTTTCTTTCCTCTCTCTCTCTTTCTCTTTCTTTCTCTTTTCTCCTCCTCCTTCTACTCCTTCTTCTTCTCCTCCTCCTTCTACTCCTTCTTCTTCTTCTTCTCCTCCTCCTCCTCCTTTTTCTTCTTTCTTTCACTCAACAAACAGTTTTCAAAATCCATCATTGTCATGTGTATCAGCAACTCATCCCTCTTTATTTCTAGGAGGTATGGTCCTGTGATAGACCTAGTAATGGTTTCAACCATATCTAGGTCTTAATCCCCAAACCCATGAATCTTATGTTGCAGAAGAGACTTTGCAGGTGTGATTAAGTTAGGGATCTTGAGATGGGAAGATTAGTTTGGGTGATCCAAGTGGGTCCTAAACATAATCACAGGCAAAGGGACAAGAGGGAGAATTAACTCCCAAGGAGAAGGCACTATGAACACAGAGACACAGATCAAGGTGGTGCACTTTGAAGGGACTACAAGCTAAGGGATACAGGAGGCCACCAGAAGCTGGAAAAGGCAAAGACACAGATTCTCTCCTGGAACATCCAGGAGGATCCAGCCCTGCCTACACCTTGACTTAGCCCAGAAGAACTGATTTCAGACTTCTGCCCCCCAGAACTGTAAAAGGATAATTTGTATTGTTTTAAATCACCACGTTTGCAGTAATTTGTCATACTGATACTAGGGAACTGATGTAATTCCATTTTCTGGATATACCACAATTTGTTTATCCACTCACCTCTTGATACATTTGGGTTGTTTGTTGTTTGGGGCTATTCTGAATAAAGCTGCTAGGAACATTCTTATGTAAGTCCTCATGTGGACATATGTTTTATTTATCTTGGGTAAATATACCTAGGAATGGAATTACTGGGGCATAGAGTAACTGTGTGTTTAACTTTATAAGAGACTTTCAGTTTTCTCAAGTGATTGTACCATTTTTATACCAACGAAGCATGAGAACTGATCCTCTTAAAACAAACAAATAAGGAGGCTAAAGTCATTAACCCCCACCTCATTGGTGGGTGCAATTCCTGAGTCCTTTCTGGATGGTTCCAGACCCTGATTGTATTTCCAGAGTCTTCAACATGAGCTCTAAGACAGATTTGTGCCTGCATTTTTCCCCCTTATTTTCTTTTCTTGAAAGGGCAATAGTTCACCTACCTAATTGCCCCCATCCTCTTTTCTCTTCCCTCGGCCCCTGTGCTCCCCATTAGCACACACTGTACTTTCTCTGTGGGTGGGAGTCACAACCCCAGAGGCCTGAGGCCTGGACAGGGGAACAGGAGCCAGCAAGTCTAGACCTCATGTCCTGAGAGGCACACAGGAAACAAGAACGCAGCATGCCGAATGCCTTTCCCGTTGGGGCAGTCAACCATATTATTCTTCAGTTAATGGAATTTTCTTACTCCTATAAGTAGAAAAACACCAGTAGGCCAGATACAGCCCGCTACAGTAGTTGATAAAACACTCAAAGAAAGGGGATGAGGGAAGGGGTGGGAAAACCTGCTGGATCTGTTTCTGGGTTTTATCTGGGGATGGGGTGGGGGCAGGGGGCTGTTTTGTAATTTTTTTCCTTTGTTTTTTTCACCCAAGGAAAATATGCCAGGGGCACTGCCAACCCTGATCCTTCTAGATTCCAGAAGCCTTCTGAGGTTAAGCTGGAAAACAAAGAGGTGGTTGTTTTCCAGATGTGATCTTGGTGAGACAAGTTTTGACACTTGAAAGAGGATCTGGAATTTTGGAGTCACCTGGTTTATTCCCCACAATCTTCACACTTATTCAGGTCATGGATCTTTAAAAAATGGTTCATCAGCTTACTAAAATACTTCTCTCATTTCTTTCCATTTTATAATACCCACATAGTGATACTTGCATAGCATATAAACTTCCAAACACACACCTTCCATGTGAGCCCCTGTTGTGTTCTAGCACATCATTGGAACTGATGAGTTTATACCTATATAAATCCTGGTCTGTTGGCTGTACTGAGTCTTGGGAACTCAAGATCCTGGCTGTCGTTTGTAACCCTTTGGTGGTCCAGGAGAGTCTTGTATAATTATCAGTGGGGTAGACCCATCCTAAATGTTAATCCTGGAGCTCAGAGATGGTCCTTTGGCCATGACTGGTTATGATGTCAGGCTTGACTAGATGTTGGCCTGGGAGCCCTCTTTGCATATGGTTTTACAAGTCCTCTCCCTGTCATGTGGTTGTGATAGCTCTGGAATGTGAGCCCAGCATGTGGTATGGGCATGAGTTTGTAGAGGCTCCATGGAGGTGTGGTGCACAACCTTGCAAAGGAAGGTATTTGGACAGGCCCCCAGGCTTAACACCAGGGGAGAGGTGGAACCACTAGATAAAATCACCTTGGCACAAAAAGTGCTATGCAGGGCTTTGATGAGACTTTCTGCCCAGAGCATCTTCTATATTGGATTCATAATAACATCAATCATTTGTTGTGCCAGGCACGTCAATACAGGCTTGACCTACCTCATCTCTTTACCTTTTCACCCCACCTGTAAGTTAGGTAGGGAAACAGTCGAGCTACATCTTCTTCCTTGAGCTCCTTCCAAACCAGGCATCCCAAGAATCCCTTCTTTTCACTACATCTGTATCTTTGGGGTAAATACCCAGTAGTGCAATTGTAGGGTCATAGGGAAGCTCTATTTTTAATTTCTTGAGGAATCTCCACACTGTTCTCCAAAGTGGCTGCAATCCGCATCCTATGGTTCTGAAGTGTGTGAGCAGTATGGGGTCCAGGGACATGCCTGTCCTCTTCAAGTTGAATGCAGTCATTTCCGTTGCTGAGTCCTCCTGTTGTCATCTGTAAAATGGAGGATGCCACTTTCACCTTCTCCTACCCAGTGAGGAGATTAGCATCCAGAGAGGCAGGTGGAACCCAGGGAGGAGGTTAGTACTCAGGGAGGAGAGTACCTGGTCGGAAGGATGATACCTGATGAGAAGATTGTTATTCAGAGAGGAGCATGATACCCAGGGGGAGGTTGGGCATGGTGAGGAGATCTGGGCCTCAGAGATGCTCATGGCCTGATTTAGCCTGTAAAGGGGTCTAATAGCCAAGATCAGATGAGATGCAAAGAGGTGGTTTTGCAGCTCTTTATTCCTATTGAAATAAAGAGCAACATCACGTCCTAAACCTTTAGTTCTCTGCCCATGGTTAGGTGTTTTAGAACATCCATTTGTCCACAGTGGTTTTAGATTTCTGCCCAAGGAACACTAGTTAAAATTAAAGTCAACATTACCATGATCAAACTGATCTCATATTTCTCCTGCCTGGAAATACCTACAATTCCTTAAAACAATGTTTCAATTTACCACAAGTCCGGTGGCATTCTAAAGTGTAATAAAAAACCCACCCTCCTCTTCCTGCCTCCCACTCCTGGTGCTCTGGAGACAGCAGCACACACACGGACTTTCGATCAAGAAGAAGGGGGACTGTTCGTCCTTTATTTGCTCACCTCTATCTTTGCCGAAGCAAAGTGTGGTGATAAACCTACAGATGCTGGTGACTCAGGTTGGATCATGGGAAGGAAGTGGGCGAGTCATAGTTGAATGACTTTGCCGTGTGCTTTCATATCCACCTGACGTGTTCCAGAGCATTCGGTCAGTTTGGATTTGGAGCCATTCATTCACCCAGTAAGCCCTGAGACCTGCCTTCCCTCCGTGTGTCTGCATGTGCACCTGTGGCCAGAGCTGCCATTTGGCAGGTGCTCCTCAGTCTGTTAAAATAGTGAACTGCTTTCATGATGGTTGCCAACCAACCACCAGCTGGACACTTCCCAACCTCCCAAGGGCCTGTGTCCGTTCTAACTGGGAGATGCCTGTTATTATATCGATTGTTCACTAGCTGTTACTTTGGCTTATAGGACAATTAAAATAATTCCCCACCCATGTAGGGGTGGAAGGTGCCATGCTTTCCCTTGCCTGGTAAACTCTCCATGTTCTTTCAGGATGAAAAGAGGCCCTAACCACTATCTTTGCTTAGGTGATTGAGAAAACCAAATTTGGAGAAGACACGGCATCCTCGTGATGCAAGGACCTGAATTTATGTCTGCTGCTTTTTTCTTTTTTTGGTACTAAAAAAGTGACTGGAATAATTCAGCCAGATGAAATAAGCAGACATGTGGCCTAAAAAAAGATGAAGTTTATACAATGAGGCAGATGCCATCTGGCCCAGTAGGAATTCAATGAAGGTGGGAGTCTTCTCTTTAATGTCAGAACTACCTGAGGTTGTTGTCTATTTGTAGAATCTTGGAAAATGTGGGAGGTAACGATGAGGAAGCAATTCTAATTCAGAGATTTGAATCTTATACCACAGTTGATCACCAAAGGCATGCCCGTACTAGAAATCTTTTATCAATTTTCATATGTTTATCCCCCCATTCCCTGGTAATACACAATCATTGTAAAAAAAAATGAGGAACTCAAAGTACCTATTGTCCCCACTCCAGCCACCACCAACCCTTCCTTTCATCTTCCCCAGGAGAGTCTCTCACAATGGTTTGATGTGTACCTTTCCTACCCTAACATATATTTTAATGTTTAACATATTGTCTATAACCCATGGGTTTTTTTTTTTTTTCCCAGTTAATGTACAGCAGACAACTTCTCTAGCGGATGGAACAGTACGCTCCTCAGATCCTGCTTCAGAGTCGAGGCACTCATTTCCCCGGCTGTCAGGAAGTTGGCTGGTGACAGATCCCAGCTAAGTCCTTCCTTTAGCTTTGCCCTTTGCCCTTCATCTTCTTCCAGGGGGAAGCTCACATCCAGGGGGCCATCAGTGCAGGGAATAGAGGCTCAGCCTTTCCTCTGAAAGGCCTTCCCACCTCCAGAGTCTCATGTGAGGTTAGCAGGAACCACTGTTCCAAACAAATCTCAGGTTAACTACTTCTGTCCCCTCTTACTGCTTTCACTCCTGCACAGGTGTACCTGAGGGCATTTCCCAGTAAAGCTTCGGCCTTCAGACCTCCATCCCAGATTAACACTCCCAGGGACAATATTCCATCTTCCTAATATCTGCAGAGTATTCTGTTAGACAGAATCTAACAAACAAATGGGTTTAGTCTCATTCCATTCGATCCTGTTTTTTATATATGTATTTTAAGATTTTATTCATTTTATTTGAGAGAAAGAGCATGAGCAGGAGGAGGGGCAGAGGGAGAGGGAGAAGCAGATTCCCCACTGAGCAGGGAGCTTGAGGGGGACAAGGGGCATGGGATCATGACCTGAGCCCAAGGCAGACAACTGAGACACCCAGGCTCCCAATAATTGGGAACCATGTTTTCTGTTTTCTATTTGTTATTCTTTCTTACTCTTTCCTTCTAATTTTTGGTTTGTTTGCCTTATTTTTCTAGATTGATTTTTTTTGGTACTTTTTTCCTTCTAGACAAACACTGTCCAACAGAAATATAATGAGAGCCACACACGTAATTTCAAATTTCCTAGCAGCCACAGAAGCCATGACATTGGGGACCATCTTAGAATTCCAATTAAAAATAATAAAGTGAAATTAATTTTAATAATAGGTGTTATTTAATTCAAGCTAGTCAAAATATTATTATGTCAGTATATATTCAAGGTAAAAATTATGAAGAAAATAGTAAAAACATTTTTTGTTGTATTGTCTAAGTTCCAGTATGTATTTTATATGTATAGCACATCTCAATTTGCACTAGCCACATTTCAAGGGTTCAATAATCACATGTAGCTGACACACTTCTAGAGGTTTGAAAATCTCCATCAAAATTATATTCTAGGACATTAGCAAAAATGAAGGAAGACCTCCAAAAATTCTCTCTTCCATAAAAGCAGCAAGAACTCTGGCAAATACTCTCAGAATTGACTTTTTCAGAACTCTGGAAATTAACCAAAGCCTTGGAGCAGTCTGGTGAGCACTTATTCAAGAAAAACAGCTGAATCTTGGTAAGAACAACGAGCTTTGTGTCACTTTAACTTGCCATGTTCCCATATCTTCTCCCCAGTACTACAACAGCCTGGAAATCCAAAAGCCTGCAGACAGTCCCAGTGAAAACCAGCAGCCTGGGAGCCACTGGGGGAGGGAAGAGTGCCGAAAGGGGTTGGAGCCCCATTCTTAGAGAATTGTCATTATTTGACCCGTCTGATGATTCCTTAGAAGACCCCATTTGCAAGGCTGTCTTTATTTGATCCGACTCAGACCTCATCTAGCACAAACAGCCTTTTCCCCAGGGGTGTGTGTTGAAAAGAATCAGAGGCAATTACTGAACATCATGGCTGCAGCAAACAATAGGCTAGCCAAAAGACTTAAAGGAAAAGCTGAAGAATGGATGGCCATAGGAGGCTTTGAAAATCTCCAACATTTCCCTGGGAATGTAGAAGACCATGCAAATGTGTAGGACTCTGTTGCTGCGAAGGGCTGTATGTGTGTTTGGGAAAGACCTGAGAAGTCCCTGGCTCTCCCCACTGGCTAAAATGGAGCTCTAAGGTGTTTGGCTAAATGTTGAATGTGTCTCCTAAAACACACACAGAACTTCTTGGCAATGACTGGGAGCCTTATTGGTTCCAATCATCTAAGGAATCATCTCTGCTGAATCATTAACCGATAAGAGACTTCAGTGGCCTCATACAATAAAGAATATACATTTTACAGAATTAGTGCAGAAAAGCCAATAAACAAACAAACACAAAACAAACCACAAACCTGGGATGAGATCTGATTTCCAGAGTTGCTACATTATAGTATTCTAAATTTCCAGTCTTCAACAAAAAATTGAGACATGCAAAGAAAGAGAAAGTAGGTCCCATACACCAGAAAAAAAGAAGTCACTAGAAACAGTCTCTGAGGAGACACAGAAACTGACCTTATTATATAAATAAATCATCTATATTATATATGTTTAAGAAAGACGAAACTAAAGGGAACCTTGACTAACATACTAAGTGGGGAAAAAAGTCTTGTACATATAAGATCTTAAGGAACTCACAAAAAAAGAAAAGATCAATATTAAAAATATCAGTTATATTTCTATACACTAACAATGAGCAACCTGAAAATGAAATTAAACAAATAATTACAAGGACGCTTGGGTGGCTTGGTCAGTTAAGTGTCTGCCTTCTGCTTAGGTCATGATCTCAGGGACCTGGGAGAGCCTATGTTGGGCTCCCTGCTCAGTGGGGAGTCTGGTGGTCCCTTTCCATCCCCCCACTTGTGCACGTACTCTCTCTCTCTCTCTTGCTCTCTGTTTCAAATAAATAAACAAAAACTTTAAAAAAAATAATTCCACGTACAACAGCATCCATAAAATACTTAGGAATAAATTAAAAAAAAAAGCACTAGGCTTGCATGCTGAAACTCTATTACACTGGTGGAAGAAACTAAAGAAGACCTACACAAAAGGGAAGACATCCTGTGCTGTGGATCAGAGAAAGGCAATACTGCCTAAATCGATTTTCAGGTTCTACACAATCTCTATCAAAATTCCAACTGCTACTCTTCGCAGAAATTGACAAGTTGATACTAAAATTCACATATAGACATCCAAGGGATCAGTAATAGCCAAAACAATTTTTAAAAAAGTAAAAATTTGAGAATTCTCATTTCCCAATTTCAAGCCTAAGCTGTATAATCAAGACTGTGTGGTGCTGGCATAAGGATAGAAGTAGACAATGGAACAGAATTGAGAATCCCAGGATAAACCCATACATTTATGGACATACACTTATTTCCAACAAGTCTGTGAAGACATTCCAATGGGGAAAAGTACTCTTTTCAACAAATGGTGCTGGAACAACTGGATATCCATATGTGTGAAAAAGGAAAGTGGACCCCCCCATCTCACACCACATTTAAAATTTAACTCATAATGGATCAAAGACATAAATCTAAGAACTAAAGGCTATAAAACTCTTAGGGGAAAACACAGCTATGAGAAAATATCATAGAGCATAGTGCTAGCCCAGGAAAAGTTCAAAATCAGAAATCTGGATTATGGTTTTTATTGGATGCATATTGCTTTCACACCATCTTTATGAAGTTAAACATTTGTAAGTTGGGGACGATCTGTACACTATCAAGAAAGTGAAAAGAGTCACAGAATGGGAGAAAATATTTGCAGCTCATTTATTTAATAAAGATACAGTATCCAGAAAATATAAAGAACCATCACAATTCAACAATCAAAAGACAAATAATCCAATTTAAAAATAGGCAAAGAATTGAATAGATGTTTCTCCAATGAAGAAATGCAGATGGCTAACAAGCACATGAAAATATGCTCAATATCATTAGTCATTAGGGGAATGCAAATCAAAACCACAATGAAATACTACTTTACATCCACTAGCATGGCTATAACCTAAGACAGACAACAGGAAGTGTTGACAGGGATGTGGAAAAACTGACACTTTGTACATTAATGATTGGACTATAAAATTATACAGTTGCTTTAGAAAAGAGTTTGACAGTTCCTCAGAAAGTTAAACACAGAATATCTGTATGACCCAGAAATTTCTCTCCCAGGCACATATGTAAGAAATGATAACATATGTTCTCACCAAACCTTGTATGTGAATGTTCATAGCAGCATTATTCACAGTATCCAAAAAGTGAAAACAATCCAAATATCTATCAAAGGATGAACTGATAAACAAAATGTGGTATATCCATATAATGGAATATTATTCTGCTGTTGAAAGGAGCGAATTACTGACTTATGATACAGTGGGGATGAATCTTTAAAAAAATCATGCTAAATGAAAGAGTCAGATATCAAAGGTCACAAATTGATTCCATTAGTATGAAATGTTCAGAATAGGCAAATCTGTAGTGACAGAAAGTACATTTCTATGTACATTGTGGTTGCCAGGGCTTAGGGTGGGGGAAGGGAAAATGGGGCATGATTGGTAACGGATATGTAGGATCTTTTGTTGTGATGGTTGCATGACTTTATGAATATACTAAAATAAAATACATTGTATGCTTTAAAAAGATTAACTTTATGGTTTTTAAGTTGTATCTCAATTTAAAAACAAAAAAGTAATTTTTTAAAAAAGAGATGGAAGAAAAAATTTCATTCCATTAGATTTTCTTAAATTTTCAACAAGCCTATTTTAACCTCATTTATCAACATCAAGAATAGAACAGCATTTATAACTCCCCTTCCTTTTTATCTCCACAACCTGAGAAATTTACTTTACTCTTACTCTCTTTTCTCAAACTCTCTACATCTGGATTTTGTTGTTGATGATGACAATGGAAATAATACAATTATTACCTGTTGAGTGCTAAGTGCGAAGTACGATGGTTGTGTTAAATGCATTGTCTCATGTTTCCTAAGTTTTTTTTTTTTTAAGATTTTATTTATTTATTTGACAGAGATCACAAGTAGGAAGAGAGGCTGGCAGGGGGGCGGGGGGGGGGGAAGCAGGCTCCCTGCCGAGCAGAGAACCCGATGGCGGGGCTCGATCCCAGGACCCTGGGATCATGACCTGAGCTGAAGGCAGAGGCTTAACCCACTGAGCCACCCAGGCGCCCCCTTTAAACAATTTTTAAATTAAATGGTATAACTACCCTATTGGTTTCTTAAAGCTACTTTCCTTCTGTGGCTTCTCTGACACCTATAATCTCAGTGTTCTCTTATCTCTAGGAGACTCCCTCTCATTCTCTTTTGCTTGATTCCCCTCTTCTTTTTGACTCCTACATATTGGAGTGTCCCAAGATGAACTCTCTTCTGTCTTCATTTACCTCATACCTTAGGTGATCTTATCAGTCCCAAGTCTTCACATAATCTTTCCCAGATAATTCTCAAATTTGTATCTCTAATCCTGACCTCAAAACTCCACTCACCAATTTGACACTTCCACTTTGATGTCCAAAAGGCATGTCAGATCTAACATGCTGTTGTTGATAAGCCACCCAATCTACAGTATTTTTGTCATAGGAGCCTGAACAGACTAAGACAAGGATGAAAACTAGAACTTCTTATAAAGTTCTCTCATGTTCTCTGCAGTATTCCCAATGTCTTCACGTTCTTTATTCTCTGATGGCTCTCCAAACAACTTTAGCTGTCCCATTGCACTAGGGTAATGCACTATGGAATTGTGTAGTGACTCCTGGAGTTGTCTTTCCATTTAATCCACATTGTATCATATCTGGATAATATTAATCAGAATTTGTAATAAAAGTTTGGGGCTTTTCTTAGTTCCAGTTAGAAGTAGCTTTCTTCCCTACTTAGTTTTATTTTGCTTATTTGCTCCTCTACATTTTTAAGTGAATTGTAACTTCATTGTTTAACTTTTACTATGCAAGTGTATTAAGTTCAGACTAATTTTTATGACAATAGAGATGACAGTGGAGCCTGGTGTGGAAGAGTGATGCTCTTTTCTTATTATTCAAGAATTGGCATATGAACAGTTGTGCTTTTATTTTTCCTATCCTTAGTATCTTATCTTACTATTTTATCACTAAAAGTTTTTCTTAAATTCTTTTTGTGACATTTCTTTAGTACTGAGTTTATAGGACTATAGGATTAGTCTCTCAATCAATATTTTTTTAAACTGAACCCTTTTGTATGATTATCACCATCTGAGTGCTATAGGAAATTTGAAAATGTCTTTGTTCTGACCTTCAGAATAGACAGTTTGATTAGAGGGAACAAAACAATAAGACAGAAAAAGTGTATGATTAGGAACAAATTGGAGATAAAAATTAGAGATTAGAGATAAAAATATATAGATGTCCAGAGAAGAAAGAAATTAGTGCAGGATGAGACACTCATCAAATTCTACATGGAGATTGTGAAACTTGTGAGGAGCCTTAATGCCTGAGCATCATTTGAAAAGACAGAGAAGGGAAGTCTGGCTTTCCAGATGAGAGAAACAACAGAGGAAATGGTGTTTGTGTGACAGTAAACATCCAGGCTTGATTATATTTAAAGTCGACCACAGAGTCAGAAATTCATCACTGCAGATCCCATAGGCATCAAAAAAGGGGGACTTTAAAAAAGTTTTTATTTATTTACTTGAGAGAGAGAGAAAACAAGCACAGGAAGGGTCATTAGGAAAGGGAGAAGCAGACCCCCGCTGAGCAGGGAGCCTGACACGGGAAATTTCTAGAAAAGTTCCACATATCAAAGTGGAGACTCAAGAAAAACATATTACCTGAATAAGTATTAGAGAAATTGAATTATTATTTAACACTTCCTCTCAAGGAAAACCCTAGTCCCTGAGTCTTTGATGATGAATTCACATAAACACTTAGAGAACAACACCAATCTCACACAAATGGTCTCAGAAAATAGAAAAAGGAAAAATAATTCCAAACTTATTAAATGAGGAAAACATAACCTTAATGTCAAAACCTGACAAGGACATTACAGGGAAGGAAAATTCAAGCCAATCAGAACCCAGAGGGAAAAATTCCAAACACTGGCCAACCAAATTCAGCATTCTGTAGAAGATAATTTCATGACAAAATTAAATTAGCTCCAAAAACATTTGAAAATAAATCAATGTAAGCTACCACATGAACAAATAAAACTATGATTATCCCAGAGATGCAAAAAAATCTTTTGGTAAATTTTGTCATCCATTTAAAGAGTACACTTGTCATGATGAGCACTAAGTGATGTATTGATTGTACAGAAGTATTGAATCACTGTATTGTACACCTGGAACTAATATAATGCTAATGGTAATTATACTGAAATTAAAATGAAAACTTAATAAAATGTTACCATCCATACAAATATATTCTTAGAAAATTGGGAATGGAAGAGAACCTCTTCAATCTGGTGAAATTTATCTAGGGGAAAAAAAAGCTATGGCAAATATCATATTTATTGGTGAAATGTTGAAAGATTTCCCTTTGAAAGTGGGAGTAAGACAAAACTGTCCACTTTTATTCCTATTCAACATGGTACTGGAGCTCCTAGCCAATGAAGAAAAGCAAGACATGGAAATAAAAGATATATTAATTGGAAAGAATAATATAACACTTTCATTACTCATAGATGGTATCACAGTATATGTAAAATATCCAAAAGAACCTATAAATACAGAAAGGCAAGGGACTAAGAATAGCAATGCACTCTTTTAAAATTAAATTTTTAAAAATTTTAATTTCAGTGTAGTTAACAGTGTTATGCTAGTTTCAGGTGTACCATACAGTGATTCAACAATTCTGTGTATTACTCAGTGCTCATCAAGATAAGTGTATTCTTAAATCCCCTTTACCTATTTCACCCATCTCCCCACCTACCTCCCCTCTGGTAACCACCAGTTTGTTTTCTATAGGTAAGAGTCTGTTTTTTGGTTTGTCTCTTTTCTTTCCTTTTCTCATTTGTTTTGTTTCCTAAATTCCATCTATGAGTGAAATCATATGGTATTTCTCCTTCTCTACCTTTTTTTTTTAAACTTAATCATTATACTCTCTAGATCCATCCATGTTGTGGCAAATGGCAAGATTTCATTTTCTATGACTGAATAATATTCCATTGTATATGTATATACCACATCTTCTTTATCCATTCATCTATCAATAGACCCTTGGGCAGCTTCCATAATCTGGCTATGGTAAATAATGTTGCAATAAACACAGGGGTGCGTATATCCTTTTGAATTAGTGTCTTCATATTCTTTGGGTAAATACCCGGTGGTGTGATTACTGGATCATAGAGTAGTTGTGTTTTTAATTTTTTGAGGAATCATCATACCATCTTCCACAGAGGCTGCACCAGATTTCATTCCTACCAACAGTACACAAGTGTTCCTTTTTCTCCACATTCTTTTTTTTTTTTTTTTTAAGATTTTATTTATTTTATAGAGGGAGACACAGCAAGTGAAGGAACACAAACCGGGGGAGGGGAGGGAGAGAAAAGAAGCCTCCCCGTGGGGGAGGGCCCCCCCCCCAACCCCTGCGGGGCTCGATCCCAGAATCCTGGGATCATGATCTGAGCCAAAGGCAGACGCTTAACGACTGAGCTACCCAGGTGCCCCCTTTTTTTCCTACACATTCTCACCAACACTTATTGTTCTTTGTGTTTTGATTTTGGTCATTCTGACAGGTGTGAAGTGATATCTTATTGTAGTTTTGATTTGCATTTCCCTGATGATGAGTGATGTTGAGCATCTTTTAATGTCTTTGTTTGCCATCTGTATATCTTCTTTGGAGAAATGTCTATTCACATCTTCTGACCATTTTTTAATTGATTTTGTGTGTGTGTGTGTCTGTGTGTGTGTGTGTTGAGTTGTAGAATTTCCTTACATATTTTGGATACCATCCCATTATCAGATATGCCATTTGCAAATATCTTCTCACATTCAGTAGATTCTTTTAGTTTTGTTGGTCATTTCCTTTGTTGTGCAGAGCTCTTTATTTTGATATAGTCCAGTAGTTTATATTTGCTTTTGTTTCCCTTGCCTCAGGAGACATATCTAGAAAAATGTCACAGGTGATGTTAGAGACATTACTGCCTGTGTTCTTTTCTGGGATTTTTATGGTTTTAGGTCTCACTTCTAGGTCTTTAATCCATTTTGAGTTTGTGTATGGTGTAAGAAAGTGGTCCAGTTTCAGTTTTCGCCAGTAGCTGGCCAGTTTCCCAACACCATTTGTTGAAGAGAGTGTCTTTTTCCCATTGCATATTCTTGCCTACTTTGTCGTAGATTAATTGACCATATAATCATGGATTTATTTCTGGGTTTCCTATTATGTTCCATTGACCTATGTGTCTATTTTTGTGTCAGTATAATATTGTTTTGATTATAACTACTTTGTAATATAAATTGAAATCTGGAATTGTGATACCTCCAGCTTTGTTTTTCTTTTTCAATATTCCTTTGGCTATTCAGGATCTTTTGCAGCGTGTGCAAATTTTAGGATCGTTTGTTCCAGTTCTGTGAAAAATGCTGTGGTATTTTCATAGGGATTGCATTAAATCTGTAGATTTCTTTGGGTAGGATGGCTATTTTAACCATGTTCGTTCTTCTAGCAAAGCACTCTTGAGAAGAACAGTAACATAGAAGGATTTGCTCTACTGGATACTGAGTTTTTATAAAACCAACTGATTAATTACAAAAAACCAGAATGATTAAATACACCAAGACACATGCAAATTATGGCATGTTGAGATGTTGAGTAGCAGTTATAAAAACTAAAGTAGATTTATACATAGTGGCACTGGGGAGTTTTTGAAGACATATCATTACCTTTGAGAAAACTAAACCATTCACAGGATGATACCCACAATGTGATACATTTATATCAAAACAAAACAATACCATGTATTTTTCCATATACAGTCGTATATGCATAGACATGTAAGGAAATAATTTCAGAAGGATCCGTACCAATCTAAAAACAGTGGTTACCTCTAGGGAGAGGACTAGTTGTCATTGAGAGAGCCTACAGGTATGATTTTGTATAACCAAAACAAAAAATAAAAGAAGAAAGAAGGAAGGAAGGAAGGGAGTGTGGGAGAGAGGAATAGGGAGAGGACCAAGCCGAGAATTTGGAGCCAAGCCACCCAAGATCTCCATGGAGATGGTCTAGAGCAGCTTCACCAGGAGAATTTCCTAGACGTTTCTTTCCTACTTCCACTGAGTCTCAAGAATTAGTTCCTTCCTTCCTTCCTTTCTCCATCAACAAACATATATATTATTGTGTTTCCTGAGATAGACCTGTTTGGAGTTTACATGCTTCAGTCCAGCTGCTGAATAGACAACGATGTGATGATAGCAAGAGAATCTCACCCTGTTAACATTCAAACACTTCACCATTAACAGGCAACATGTTTATAAGAACTGTGTGCACTTCTGATGACATAATCTAAGAATTGTATGTGTTCTTATTCAGTTCATCAAATCTTTACATTTCTTAAAAATATAACAATGGCCAAGCAGCTTCTAGGAACTCTGGGAAACTGTAGGAGAAATGCTGGTGAAATACTAAGGAATCAAACAGACATACGGATGGAAATCCCAAGGAGTAGGCAAGGAACAGTAGAAAGAGAGAAACATCATCCCACTCAGCAGAATGTGACAGTCATGGAAGAACTTGGTGCAGGACACATGTGTGATTCCTGTGAACTGCAGGAAAGATGGCATGTTCTTACACATTCCATCAGGCACAAACATGCTTTTCATGTCCAGCAGATGGATATGTAAACTTGCCTTGAGAGTGTCAGTAAAACACAGGGACATGTGGCAGGATCTGCTTCCAGAAACATGAAGTCAGAAGACTTCATCTTTCCATGCAACAGCCTCCTGGTGATCCCCCCACTACCCTTCCCAACCCTGCAATCCGTTCTGCACCGGCTCCTTTAAGGGTATAACTTAGATCACCCCTCTCCTTGGCTTAACACCCTGCAAGAAGGACAATTTTTATGAAATGTCAGCATTGTATCCATATTTTCTCATGTGCTCTTCCAAGTATCCTGACACTGGAGCTGCTTTTACGATTCCCAGCTCCTACATGAGGAAGTTGAGATCAAGAGAGTCCTCCCAAAACAGCCACCGTAACATGAAGGGCCCCCTGCTGCCTTCATGAATGCTCTTCTCCATTATTCTCGTGTTTTCTTCATAGTATTTATCACTTTCTGAGATTTCTAATTGCTTATGTATTTATAGTCTACCTCACTCCACCAGAAGACAAGCTCCACGAGGAGAGGGATTTTGTTTCTTTTCACTGCCATATCCCTGGTGCTAACATGATGACTGGCACATAATAGGCACTCAATAAAAATTTGTTTAGTAGACAGAACAGATTAATTTAATGCTACTCTCTCAACGGTTTCTTAAATGTTGCATCCAAAGTGACCAAGATAGTTACTTGCAGTTATTATGAATTATATAAATAAATGCATTAAATATGATACTAACTCTACAACAAATATGACGTGTCATTTTTATATAGTTCATTTGCCAAATGCTGACTATGTACCATACATTGTTAGGCACGGGTAATAAAAGTTATTATCTTAAGAAGCGTGTGTGTGTGTGTGTGTGTGTGTGTGTGTGTGTGAAAGAGAATACAGGCTAGTAAATTATGTCACCACACTGTGTAGTAAATACAATTACAGGGGTAAACACAGGTGCTGGGGCATAGAGGAAGCACATGTCAATCCAGAAGGGTTGGAGGGGGAGGTGTTTAGTGAAAGCTTTCAAGAGGAGCTGAGTTAGGGAGAATGTAATTATCCAAAGAAATGGGGAAGCTTATATAAGTCTGGGAAGCAACTCCTCAAAGGCAGGGAGGTGTCGTGCTTTTGGGGAACTGCAAGGTCATGGGTAGGGCTATATGGTACAAGGCAGGGATGCACTGAGAGATTAAACTGGACATGCATGGAAGAGCCATTCGCAGATGACCTTGAATTTCATTGAATATTATATCACTGTGTCTGTTCTCTTTCTCAGTGTATACCTATTGCTAGCCCAGTGCCTGTCAGATGGTAGACCTCGGTAAGTATGTGCTAAATGAGTAAATGAATGAATGGATCTGGAATGTTACCCTGTAGTATCCCTTGTTCCGGGGACCAGTTAGAGTTTGAAATAAGGAAGAAACTGATTAGATGAACACTTGAGAAGGAGCACTCTGGGAGACACAGAGCAAAAGAAGAAAGACTCAGGTCAGAGAGTAGTGATGGTGGGAGTGAATGTGGGAGGACCCTGGAGAGAGGGGGGGTCAGAAGGAAAGGATGGATTTGAGAACAGCCTGGCGACTGATTGGATGGGAGGAAAGAAGTAAGGGCAAACCTAGGAGGGCTGCATTTCTGGCATAAGACCGAGGTGTTTGATGGTACCACTCACTAGACGAAGGACTGGAGCAGCTTTGACCCAAAGGGGAGATACTGGACTGCTGGCTCTGAGCTGCATTTTGAATTCCAGTCTGGAATGGGTGTCTGAAGCCCAGCAGGGAAGAAGATAACAGATGCCAGCAGGGTCTGGGTAGTGCATGGAACCCCACAGGAGGAGGAGAGAGTGCAGGGAGGGAGCCCTCCAGGGCGGAGGCTTTCGTGGTCCCAAAGGCATGTGAAAGCAGAGAGGTGCCCAAACAAAGCTTGCTAGCGGGTGGTGGTAGAGCCAGAATTACGGTTTGAAGGAACCAGTATCAGATGTACAAGGACCCTGTCCCTGAACGCACCGGAAACATGAAAGAACACCGAGTAAAACTGCAAGTCGGAAGGATAAAATCCAAATGGCATGAGGTGGGAGGAATGGGGTGAGGCAGGCAGCCTGGAACCAAGAAGGAAATCCCTTTTACATGATGCCCTAAGTAAGGTGCAGGGCAAAGTGGTCTCCAGGAACCATCGGGGCGGGGCGGTTTCCTTCTTTCGGTAACTTTCCTATGCCACCTGCCAGGTAATTAGAGCTTCCCCTTTAAATGTTCTGCCCCTGGGATCTTGGCCTTCACCTGTCTCTCCTTCTCCTGTAATTCGCTGCTTTACGGCCCCGGAGCCATCAGCTGTGCCGGGCGTTCAGCTCGGGGAGGCCTGGGCACACCACATCCACATGTAGGCAATGACCCTCATTACTCACATTGTTTGGCACAGATTTTCACGTACATCAGGCATTTCCAGTCATTCCCAGTTCCTCTTCCTAGAGCCTTGGACCTCTCACTCTTGCCCCTAGGGAAGTTTTGTTCTGGTTTCTTGGGTACTGAGAGCAGAGGATCCTGGCTCTTTGGACCTCAGTTCCCGTCATTCCGATTCTAACCTGAGGCCTGTTCTGCATTGCTGGAGTGCCCTTTGGAAAAACAACAGCAATAGACCCGAGGAACCACACATGATTCAAGACCCCCTTCTTTGGGATGCCAACAAAAGGTCCCTAAATGCAGAACAATCCGATGCATAAAGATGTTTGTCTTAGAATTAGTTATAAGAGCAAAGAGTGAAAAAGTGTGACCTGGAAATATCTAAAAGGGGGTGATTCAGGGGACCACCGCATTTCCTTGGGTAGAATGTAATGCGACAGTTTTTAATATTAGTTACAAAGGACGGTTAAGAACATGGAAATGCTACTGATTAGATACCAAGGAAAAAATAGAACACAAAATGATATATACAGTGTGATTAGAACTATGTAAATAAAAACACACATAGGAAGTTTAGAAACAAACCTCTAAAATGTCAACAGTGGCTGTGTTTGGATTGTGGGATTGAGGGCATTCCCCCCCCCTTTCCCAAATTTTCTGTAATGAGATTATATTGATTTTACAATGGAAAAAATGCACATAATAAAAAATAACTTTTAGAACACTGAAACCTAATTTGACAGCTCCCTTCTTTTCTCAGGCTTTCAAGGGTGAGGCTGTCCTGGTCCTCCCTCTGGTCCCCTCTGTCCTCTGTGGCCTGGGCTCTGTCTACTGATCTGGGGAAGGTCACAGAGGCAGACCAGAGCCTCCACCAGGAACCAGACCCTCTTCCTGGGGTGGGGCAGGTAGGGCCCAGTCCTGGGGTGTTGGCATTTACAATGTGCAAAAACTATTAAATACGGCTTTAAAGCTTAGCACAAAGTGAGTAGGGGAAGCTACCAGAAAGTTCTTGAGGCCCATTCCTACAGCCTGTCCTTGACCTAGTCATGAAGGCCTTGAAGTAGGCTCAAGAGGGTGGGGCCTCCTGTTGGTCTCTCTGGCTGAATGCCCTGCCGTAGCCCGCCAAGAGTGAAGTTCTAGGCCACAGGGAAGTAACACCGTCAAAGATAGGGGGAAACCTGCCAGATAGCTGGCCCAGGGAGGCATACAAGCCATGGCGGGGTGACCTTCCTTCCTGCCAGAGCTCTGGGGCCAGTCTCTGGCACCCGAGAGGTGTTCCAACAAGAGCAGGGGGAGGAAAGGGAGGGAGTATGGGCTGGCAGAGTGAAACAGGCCTTTGGCTGCTGGAGCAGGCCGGCCAGCGTCGGATACAGTTGACTCTCCACAGGATGAATGATTAGGGAGAAAAGCCCCGATGGGGTTGTAATACTGCTGTTTTGCACAGCTGTAGATGCAGGTGTGGAGAAGCCCACCTTTTTCCACCCTGTGCTAGGATGGAAAGGCCAACATCCCTATCCTAAGGTTCAAGCTGTCTTCAAATTCTCCCTCCATGTGTATGTTTCAGGCCCCCTGGGGGAATGATGCTGAAGGGTTACCAAGGGCTAAGGGATGGGGGGCAGAAATGGAAGATGTCCATGTCTCAATGGAACCCATGGGCCCAAGTCTGAAGCTCCTCAAGGCCTCCAGGTCAGGCCCTTCCTCCCTCAACTCTCCCTCCCTAGGGACTCACACCAGCTGAGGGCTTCAGGTCCTAACCCCACAGGGACTCACAGGTTGATATTCCCAGCACACCCTCTAGACAAAATCCTTACCTTATCCTACTAACTAATAGTCCTTGAGCACCCTCCCCGTTTCAGGCTGGGATCCAATAGCAATTTGACCAACGTCCTGCCGTGGGGCGCTTGCCTTCTGCTGCTGTCTCAAAGGCACTTCAATCCTATCGTGTGCTGAAGGCTGACACTTACTGGGCCAGGTATGGCTTTAGACACTTTACAGGTACAGGCACACCTTGTAGATAGTGTAGTTTCTGTTCCAGACCATCCCAGGAAAGTGAATATTGCAATAAGGCAAGTCAACGCATTGTCTGGTTTTCCACTGCTTCCAAGGGTCATGTTTCTATGACACAGAGGTCTATGAAGCGTGCAGGAGCATTATTTCTTAAAAAACAATGCATATGCCTCAATGAAAAGTGCTGGATGGCTAAAGAACGTTAACCATCACCTGAGCTTCCGGCAAACTGTAATCACTCATCACGTCACCATAATGAATATAATGAAAGAGTCTGAAATATTGTTAGATGACCAAAATGTGACACAGAGACAGGAAGTGGGCGAATGCTGTCGGAAAAAATGGTGCCGGCAGACTTGCTCAACGTCGGGTTGTTACCAACCCTCAATTTCTAAGAAACGCAGTATCTGCAGAGCATAATAAAGGCAAGCATAATAAAGGGAAGCACAATAAAATGAGACACGCCTATATAAATGTGTTTTATCTTCGCAACAGCTTGGTGACCTAGAGCTATTGCTTTCCTCCTTTTCAGACAAGATAACCCGATAAAGGGACTTGCCTGATGTCGCAACAGTGGTGAGCGCTATGCTGGGCTGGGATACCAGCAGCTGGATGCCCAACGCCACACTCTCACTCCAACAGCGTGGCTTTTGCTCCAAACAAAAATTGTGATTTTTCCCTCCCAGGTTGCCTCCCTACGTGTCATCAATATCTACCCAGTGACATAGAACAAGAGTCCAGAGGTGTGGTTGACCTGTTCCTCACCCTCATCCTCCATGTGCTTTCAATCACCAAACCTTGCTTTTTGAAGATGCTTTGAAGTTTTTCTTCAAGAGGCAGAAAGGGCTGTGCTTTTCGCTCACCGTTGCGTCCCCAGTGCTCGGCACCTTTCGTGATCACTCCATGGGAGTGAATCGGTGAACTCACGGTTGTGTTGGGGAGATGGAATCCTCTGCCTTTGAATGCATCCTTTTGGTCTGGATGGAGAAGGAGCAGTCCCGAAGCAAATCATGAATGAGGTTGGAATGACTTGCCAGGTTTGGTAGATGGGAATCACACCAGTGGATTTAGATAAACAAACAAATAAATAGATGAAAGCAATGATTCTAGCACCTGAGGTGGAGAGCAAATTCGTGCAATCTGCATCTGTTTACTTGTCTGTCTCTATAATAATGCACAGCAAACAATTATTGAACATTTCCCACGTGGCATGCATGATTCCTGATACTTTCCATGGGCACCATATAATCCTTGCTAAGACCCTGTGCCTTAGGTAGGGTTATGTTACAGATGGGGAAACTAAGGCTCTCAGAATTCAGTTACTTGGTCAGGGTCATCTAGCCATTAAGCAGCAGGATCTGGGTTTGGATCCAGGTGGTCTCGCTTGGGCTCCATAGCCTTAACCATCGAGATCTACTTTGCCCCAGGCAGCCACCTTTGGTGAGATCTGCCCTGTCTGTGGCTCCCCAGGACAGCTCTTTCCTGAGGACTAAGCATTTGTATTTCATGGCTGCACTCTCTTGAATTCAAGGTGGATTTCAAATGAGAGATGAGGGTCACTGTTGTTGGTCACTTGAACTCAGCATGTTTGTCCTCAGGGCATTCTATGCTGTGGGCTACCCACTTCCATGGTGGGCACAGGGAAGCAGAGAACACTTGTCTCTGAGAGATAAGATGGGGCAGAGGGAAGGGGGATGCAGGATCAGACATTAGATGAGCAGAGCAAAGACAGATCCATGTAGTCCTAGAGAAACGAAAAATGTCACATCTAGGTCCTCAGGAGCCCGGATGGCACATCCTGTTCCTGGATTCTAGGATATAGTCTGGAATCCAACAACAGATCCCCATTTTTGCCTTTTCACTGCAATAATTACAGAATGATGGTCAATGAGATAGGCAAAAATATAAACTATAGGGCACCTGGGTGGCTCAGTCGTTAAGCGTCTGCCTTTGGTTCAGGTCATGATCCTGGGGTCCTGGGATGGAGCCCTGCATGGGGTTCCCTGCTCAGCAGTAAGCCTGCTTCTCCCTCTCCCACTCCCCCTCCTTGTGTTCCCTCTCTCGCTGTGTCTCTCTCTGTCAAATAAATAAAATCTTTATATATATATATATAGAGAGAGAGAGAGAGAGAATATATATATACACACACACACACACACAAACACACACACACACACATATATATATATAGAGAGAGAGAGTTACAGACAGCATTCAATGAACCCTAATCTTACAGCAAAGAGATTGGCTGCAGTCTGCTGTGTATGAATGGGTGTGAGCCGGGATGTACATAGGGGTGTGCCTACTCACATCAGGTGATAAGAAGTTGAAAGAAGCTTCAATTAAAATAGGTTAAAGAGGGATGCCTGGGTGGCTCAGTTGGTTAAACTGCTGCCTTCGGCTCCGGTCATGATCCCAGCGTCCTGGGATCGAGTCCCGCATCGGGCTCCTTGCTCAGCGGGAGCCTGCTTCTCCATCTGCCTCTGCCTGCCACTCTGTCTGCCTGTGCTCACTCTGACAAATAAATAAATAAAATCTTTAAAAAAAAATCGGTTAAAGAAAAAACTTGAAAGCCACCTAGAGAACACATGAGACCATGTTAGGAAACTAGATTCCAGGTGAAAGGTATGGACACAGAGCTCCCTCTTAACAGGGCAGACGGATTCCAACTCTAATATTCCAACTGGTATTCACAGTTGTTCAGGTAGAAGCATTTTGGACATACCAACACCCACATCCAGGTGCCATCTTCACTTCCCTACTGAGAACTTGAATCTTTCACTACTTTAAAATCCCGAATCCTCCACTGTTAGACTCAGATGGTCTATGACAATAAATCACCTCCTCTTGGCTGGGTAAGTGACTTTGCAACCCTAGGAAAATGTGCAGATCATTATGGATGGTGAGCTGACTCAAAATCAGAATATTGCTACATTTTCTCAATTTTAACATCTTGGAATTTGGAATGCATTCTGTAATCAATGGCATCAAACAATTATGAATAGTGGTATCATTAAAATCATGTTATATCTTATAATTGAAGCCATCTTATATCCCATGAAATAGGGCATTCCTTTCATGGTAACTTCAGGAGCAAGTGTTATATCATCATTATAATCTGTATATTATTTAAAGAACTTGAAACAGGGGTGCTGGGTGGCTCAGTTGGTTAAGCATCCAACTCGATTTCAGCTCAGGTCATGATCTCAGGGTTATGAGATTGAGCCCCACTTCAGGCTTCACACAGGGCATGGAGCCTGTTTAAGACTTCCTCTTTCCCTCTGCCCCCCCAAATAAATAAAAATAGAGAACTTGACACATTAAAGAAAATCTAACATGTTAGAGAACCTGGCATATTGGACTTGCAGTTCAATTGGAAATGTTTAAGAAGATATAATCATTTTGTAGGAAGTCTTTGAATGTTGTGTTATTAGGGTACAGTTTAACCCCAAAGTACAATCCCTCAAAGATGATAGAAGTCTAGTAGTGAGTGGCTCAGAGCTGTAGCCAAGCAGCTTTGCTATGTGAGGAATGGGTTCCTTCTCTCCTTTGTGTCTTCCCTGGCCTTTGGTGCCTTCATCAACATGGTTGAAGCTGGCTCACCACCACATCCAAGGTAAGTGGGAAAGAAGTGGGTCCACTGCAAGTGTCTTAAAGACGATTATCTGGTTGTAGTGTACATCCTATCTACTCACATCCCACTGACCCTAACTTGGTCACATGGCCACAGATGGCTGCATAATGTAGTCTATTGTTGGGCAGATGGATGTCCAGCTAAAGCTCAGGGGTTTTAACTAAAGGCAAAGAGGGGAGAATTAACACTAGAAAACATTTGGTACATCTACCATGAATCTTAAGAAAGCTCATTTGCTGGGTTTGTGAAATTTTAACAATTGCTGAAAGGCTTAGAAAGATTTCACTTGTCCGTTTTGTAAGTTTGCCACACTGGATGTTTGAAGTGTTTTAGAGAAACATGTATTTTAACTTTATTTATTTATTTATTTATTATTTATTTTAAAGATTTTATTTATTTATTTGACAGAGATCACAAGTAGGCAGAGAGGCAGGCAGAGAAGCAGGGGAAGCAGTCTCCCTGCTGAGCAGAGAGCCCGATGTGGGGCTCGATCCCAGAACTCTGGGATCATGACCTGAGCCGAAGGCAGAGGCTTTAACAGACTGAGCCACCCAGGTGCCCCTGTATTTTAACTTTAAACGTGTATTTTAACTTTAAATTAAAACTTAAAATGTTTTAGAGAATTAAATAATAATTTCCTAAATAGGGCTAATTACTTAAGAGGACTGACTACTTAAACTTTTTCAATTTAACATGAATCAGACAAAAAAAATGAAAGTGATTAATATTATTTTTACATAAAAATTACTAGACACAAATAAGGGCAAGACTTGTGAATTAAACATGAAGTCTTTGGAAGAAGCCAGGTTTTAAAGTATTGCAACTTTTCAGGTTGGCCTCTTTTACTTAGTAATATACATTTAAATTTCCTTCAAGGTCTATTCATGATTTGAGGACTCATTTTGTCATTGCTGTATAATATTCCAGTTTTTGGATAGACTATAGTTTCTTTATATACTCCCCACTGAAGAACATCTTGATTGCTTCCAAGTTTTGGCCATTATGAGTAAAGCTGTCATTAACGTCTGCATGCTGGGTAACTACCAAGGATCATGATTGCCGGATCATATGGTAAGAGTATGTTCAGTTTTATAAGAAATTGCCAAACTGTCTTTCAAAGTGGCTGTACCGTTTTGCGTTCCCATCAGTGTTAAGAGAGTTCTTATTGCTCCACATCCTCACCAACACTTGATGTTCTCAGTGTTCTGGATTTTGACCATTCTAATAAGTGTTTAGCAATATCTCATTGTTGTTTTAATTTGCATTTACCTGATGATGCAAGATGTGGAGAATATTTCATATGCTTAGACAAGTATATATCTTCTTTGGTGAAGTGTCTGTCAAAGTCTTTAGCCCAGTTTTTTTTTGGTATCAATAAATTTACTCAATATTGATAGAATACAAAATTTTATATGCAATGCATTGACTTTAGTATTACGGAATTTAACCTTTTTATAATCTATCTTATGGTGTAAACTCTTTGCCTATCTGTTCTAAGCTATGATGTGTTGTACCAACAGAACTCCTTTCCCCATAGTTTTTTATATTTATTCAACAGAGAAAGAGTACAAGCAAGTGAAGCAGCAGGTAGAGGGAGAGGGAGAGGGAGAGGGAGAAACAGACTCCTTGCTGAGCAGAGAGCCTGGTGTGGGGCTCAATCTCAGGACCCTGGAATCATGACCTAAGCCAAAAGGCAGATGCTAAACTGACTGAGGCACCAAGGCATCCCCATAGCTTTTTACTATGTATTTAAACAGTTGATTTCTTTCCCTTAGGCAAGGTGAAAATAAAAACACAAAAAATTCCCATCAGGAAAAAAACTGTTGGCCCAAATTCTGAGTTTCAGCATAAGATAATACCAGAAATAGGTTATGGGCAACTCTTTTTTTTTTTTTTTTTAATTTACTTGACAGAGAGAGAGAAAGAGAGAGAGAGAGAGCACAAGTAGGCAGAGCACTAGGCAGAGGCAGAGGGAGAAGCAGGCTCCCCACTGAGCAGGAGACATGATGGAGGGGCTCGATCCCAGGACTGTGGGATCATGACCTGAGTTGAAGGCAGACGCTTAATTGACTGAGCCACCCAGGCACCCTGGTTATGGGCAACTCTTACTTACCTGAATCATACTATATGAGGTTACAGTGTTGGCCAAAAGAAGACACAGTTTTCTCATTAAACTTTTGTTTTAATGGGTCTCAAAACTCGGTGACAGACTTTTCGTCAAATTGTTTCCATTAAAAAGTACTCATTTAAAAAAACTAGTAACTTAACACACACACACACACACACACACACACACACACACACACACACACACACACACACACACCCCAAATAGTCCACAAAACATTCTCTCCTTCTGAAGCTTTTATGATGCACTGTTATCACTAGCCAGTCTTTTACTATTAAACTTAAATGGCCAATTGACACAGTTCTGATGTTCTTCCACCAGTGATTAAGCCTGGGATGACAGGTATTGGGATAAATATTCACTTAGCCCTCTGAGCTTTCTGGGCAGACTTGGTGACCTTGCCAGCTCCAGCTGCCTTGTTGTCCACTCCTTTGATGACACCCACAGGAACTATCTATCTCATGTCATGAACTACAGAATGGCCCCCAAGGAGCATAGTCAAAGAAGCTCTCAACACACATAGGCTTGCCAGGAACCATATTAGTGATGGTGGCATCACCAGATTTCAAGAATGTGAGGTCATCTTCCAGCTTTTTCCAGAACCACAATCAATCTCCTTCAGCTCAGGAAACTTGCAAGCAATGTGAGCTATGTGACTATCCAGCAAGGTGCATAGCCACCACTCTGTGGCTTAGATGGTTCAGGATAATAACTTGAGCCATGAAACCAGCTGCTTCCATGGGTATGTCATTTAAGGGGTCATGAGCCACATTGCCATGCTGACCATCTTTGACAGATATGTTCTTGACATTGAATCCCACATAGTCCCCAGGAGAAGACTTGCTTCTCCTGGGGACATTTCAACATACTTGACTTCAGTTGTAACATTGATTGGAGAAAAGGTGACCACCATGCTTGGTTTAAGAATGCCACTCTCCACTAGGCCAACAGGGGCAGTACAAATATCACCCATTTTTCAGATGTCCTAGAGGGGCAGACACAAGGGCTTGTCAGTTGGATGAGTTGATGGCAGAATGCCATGCAGAGCTTCAAGCCATATGATTCCACTGGCCTTGCCATCTTTATGGGTGACTTTCCATTCCTCAAACCAAGGCACATTAGCACTTGGCTCCAGCATGTTGTCACCATTCAACCAGCAACTGGCATAAATGCTACTCTGTCAGGGTTGTAGCCAATTTTCTAAATGTAGGTGCTGACTTCCTTAATGATTTCCCATATCTCTTCTGGCTATAGGATGGCTTAGTGGAATCCATTTTGTTAACATCAACAATTAGTTGTTTCACATCCAGTGTGTAAGCCAAAAGGGCATGCTCATGGGTCTGCCCATTCTTGGAGATAACCTGCTTCAAAGTCACCAACACCAGCAGCAACAATTGGGACAGCACGGTCAGCCTAAGATGCGCCTATAATCATGTTTTTGATAAAGTCTCAATATGATGGTCACATAATACTTGCTGGTCTCAAATTTCCTCAGGGAAATAACAATGGTGATACTATGTTCATGTTCAACTTTCAGTTTATCCAAGACTCAGGCATACTTGAAGGAGACCTTTCCCACTTCAGCAGCCTCCTACTCAAACTTTTTGGTCGTTCCTTTGTCAATCCCACCACATTTGTAGATCACATGACCAGTAGTGGTGGACTTTCCTGAATTGACATAACCAGTGATGATGATGTTGACATGAGTCTTTTCCTTTCTCATTTTGGTTTAGGTGTAGTGGTGGTTTTTACAACACTTGTGTTCTGGTGGCAAACGTGTTGTGAAAAGGTCCTTGGCCTATTTTTAAATCAGGTTGTTCTTTCTTTCATGGATTGTGCTTTTTGTGTTGTATCTACAAAAACTACCTATTGTATTTTTCCACTTATATGACATTCTGGAAAAGGAAAATTCATGGAGACTCTAAAAAGACCAATGATTGACAGGGGTTAGGGAGGAGGGAAGGATGAATAAGTGGAGCACAGAGGATTTTTAGGGAAGGGAGGATAGTCTGTATGATACTTGATAGTAGATACATGTCATTATACATTTGTCCAAACCCACAGAACTAACATCAGGAGTGAGCTATGTCTATGTAGACTATGGACTTTGGGTGATGATGTGTCAATACGATTTTATCAATGGTAACAAACGTACTATGGCATGTGATGTGGATAGTGGTGGAAGCCATGCAAATGTGGGGACAGGAGATGGGCTTATGGGAAATCTCTGTACCTTCTGCTCACTTTTGCTGTGAACTTAAAATTGCACTAAGAGAATAAGGTATTTTAAAAAGCATGACAATGTTAACAACTTGAGTAGTAATTAAAACAAGTAACTGTAGGTGATCCTCTGCACATAAGACATAGTTTCTCCCTCAACTTCACTGCATCCTGTTTCTACTCTGAGTTTCATAAGTCTCATAGACATATTTTAAACTTTCTTCCACTTATGACAACCCTTCACGTATGCATGGGTGGAGGATATGCCTACTGAGATGCCTGTTTAGAATCTCCTTTGCTGCACGCTATTTCTCTTTACCTGCAACCCCCCAGATCTGCAGGGCTCAGAGGTAGCTGCTCACTTTCATAATGATATGATTTGACCTAGTCTTTAGACTTTGCTGATTGGCCAACGTGGACTGCTAACCTAACCAAGGCTAATAAATGTGCCAATTGAGGGAGAGACTCAGACTATGTTTGGGTGGCTAGAGGGATCCTATGTAGACCAAAAAGGTAGGAATAGCCACTGTCTACTGCGTAGACCAGAGAACAGAGAAAAAGGGTCCTTTTGGAGAAAGAAGAATTAAGCTGATGGGCAGGACAGGAACAAAAGTTGGAAAGCATCCTGGTTTTAATCTGTTCCAAAGGCCTAGTCAGCTATGCATTGCCTTGAGACCTGGGATGCATCTGGCACACTTCTAATAATTCATCCCTCCCATATAAACAGACTAGAGTCAGTTTCTATTATTTGTAATCAAAAGAATACTATCTAATGTGTATGAAATATACTAAACTCATTGTGTGGAACAAACTTGTAGATTTTGTTTTCAAAAGAATTAGCTGCTTGGTTGTCTCAGAAGAACTTTTCAGTTGTAGACCTGACTTCTTGGGATTAAGTATAGGGGCTAGTCCAAGGCATATGCCCTGGTAAATCCATGAAATTGAATTTACCTAAAACTCAATTCTTAATGTAACTCTAGCCTGATCATCACTTGCAAAATATTCAACATTGAATATAAGAAAGTTAGAGCCAATAAACTACTTGTGACTTGTGTAATATCATCGTATTGGAGTGTTTTATTGGAAGATACCCAAATTGTGTTATATGGTCTATAGTAGAAACTAGTAGTTCACCATCCTCTCCCAGCTGAACCTATATTTCCCAGTCCTTCTTGGAAGGAAAGGCAAAGCTATAGGATTAAGTTCCAACTCATGGAAAATAGGTAGAGGTGATGGGTAAAACTTCTGTAACACTTCTTAAAAGGAATGCTGTAATACTTCTCTTCTCCTTTTCTCCTGGCATGTGAACATGATTCTAGAAGCAGGAATGGCCATGTTAGAACACAAGATGGAAGCCATATGTTATAAATGGATACAAATGGATAGCAACAAGCTGGATAGGGCCTGGATCCCCAGCCCTACTTACATTTAGAACTTTCCATGTAATAAACCATCTTATTTAAGTCACTGTAGTTTTGACTTGTATTTCAGTAGCTGGGGACCCTAACTGTGACATAGCCTTTGCATGGAAAAACAAAAATGAATGACTGTTTCCTACAAGAGGTATTGTAACCATCATTCAACAAATGTTTATCAAGTCACCAAGGTCTAAATGTGAACAGCTGAGTGCCCTTGGAAAAACTGTCCAGGTTGGTAAAGTAATCTCAGCCACATGAAATGACAAGTGCCCAAAGAAACAAGGGGCACTTAGCCTAGGGAAAGAAAGGGTTAGGTTAAGTCAGGAGACATAGGAAGAGTTCATGTGGAAGAGGGGACAAACTTGTTCCATATGGATCCAAGGGGGCTGAATCAAGGCCAACAGGTTTATGCAGGGAACTGAAGCACTAAGATCTAACGAGTTCTACATCAGTCCAGGTTGTTGGCTTTAAGCAATATAAACAGACTCTAAAATCTTAGGCAAAAATGAAATTAATTGGAATGATATTTGGGGGAATCTCAGAATTGACCAGAGTCCAGAGTACTGGCCAGGAACCAAGAGTATTCTCAAGGGCTGGTTAGCAGGAAGCATAACCATAGCCATTGAGAAGGAAGGGTCTGGTGAGCATGATGAATGACCTCTCGCTGTTCCTCATGTCACTGAGTCATTCACTCAGGACTCAAAAGCATGAGAGAGAGTCTGATGGTTGCACATGGGATCATTTTCCATTTGCTGGCTTCACATGGTAGAATAGTGGAAAATCTGTCTCTGTTGATTGTAGCATGGAAGTCAGGCACCACCTCCAAGAAGAGCCCAAGATACTATGGGACAAATTTCCAGTCCTACCTCTCACGATGCTTTCAAAGCCCATCATTCTGTGACCAGTGTCTCAGGATTGGGAGGGATTTGTCCATTCAGCAAAGTCATCTCCTTTCTACATTCCTTGTATATGCTCATATACTCTTTATATATATTCCAACTCATATATATTCCAACAGTGAAAGCCTCCCTACCTTCTTATTGTTGAAATGAAATAAAGGCCAAGAGTTTAGACTCTCTACCTGGTACTCAAGGCCCTCGAACTCTGGTCCCACTTTTATAGAGTTAAGTTCCTGTAAGTCTTCTACAGACACCTTTCCTCCTGTCAAACTTATACACTCAATGTCACC
Source organism: Enhydra lutris kenyoni (assembly GCF_002288905.1). Classification (NCBI taxonomy): domain Eukaryota; kingdom Metazoa; phylum Chordata; class Mammalia; order Carnivora; family Mustelidae; genus Enhydra; species Enhydra lutris. Next base: position 4,931,732 of record NW_019154127.1, read on the forward strand.
ATCCCCTGACCCCACCAAAACATCTTATGTTTATCCTCTTTTCTGCTCCCGTCTATCTAAATGTTATCCATTCTTCACATTCCAACTCAAATCCCACATCCTACATGAAACATTCCCAAGCCATCCCAGCCCAAAGTCATGTGGCTTTGGAAATTTTTGCTTGTACTCTTTGTTAGAGAGCTAATCACTCTCCTTGTATATACTTTCTATTTCTTAGAATTGATACTTAAATCCTGTTAGATGATTTAGTTTTAAACATACTATATAAAAAAATTAAAAAATGAATATATCATCTCTGCCTATGTAGATTATAACTTCTTAAAGACATGGACTATTTCTTATCCATCTTTGCATCTCCTGCAGAACTTAAAATTCTTTCCACATGGACATTTTTTTCTTAATTGATATGAATCCCAGAGGTGAGTGTGGTTTGACCTCTTATTCAGGAATTTGGGGAAGGGAAAAGAGGAAAAGATGTGAGTAGAGGTATATTAGAGCAATAGAACAATGACCGAAAATGATTTTTCTGAGTATAATAATGATGTGATTTATATTTTTTACAGCTTTGTTAGGCTATAATTGATACCTAATAAATTGCACATACTTCAAGTATATAATTTGATAAATTTTGACATTGTATGCAGCCATGAAATTATTGCTCTGATCAAGATAATAAAGATATCCATCATCTCTAAGTGTTTCCACACGTTCCTTTATAATCCCTCTTCTTCATTTCTACCTCAAGCAACCACTGATTTGTGTCACTATAGTTTGAATTTTCTAGAATTTCATGGGATGGAATCATTCAGTATGTTTTTGAGTGTGCGTGTGGTGGGGGGATCTGACTTCTTTCACTTAGCATGATTAATGTTCATCTGTGTTGCTAAACATGTCTATAGTTGACTTTGTATTGTTGAGTAGTATTCCATTGTATGAAATGAGGATAATAAGAGGATTCACCCCAGGACTGCTGTGAGCATTAAATGCATTGATACAAAAAAGGTACGTAGACCAACACTTGTTAATTTTATTAGGCTTTTATTTCCTACACAAAGCAATCATAGTCATTAACAATTGCCTAACCCATTTAATAGATAAAGAACCTAAAACATAAAGAAATTAAAATGACTTGGCGAGGACCCTCAAGACAAAGACTACTTAGGTCTTCTGACTCTCAACCCCGCGTCTTCACTCTACCACTGAGACTACAAAATGGAAGCCCCATCTTTTTATAATGTTAACTCAGAAGTTATATCCTATCACTTCTGCTGTATTCAATTCCTTAGAGGTCTTTAAATCTGGCTCACACTGGAGGACAGGGAATTATATAAAGTGTAATGCCAACAGGTAGGGATCATAGAAGACCCTCTTAGAGGCTACTTACTATACACCCCCTCTCTGGCCATTTTTTTGTAGGAAGTGGACCCTGTGGCTAGGCTATGGAAAGAAGGGGGGTATCAGGGTTGGGGCAAGCAGTTTTCTTCTGCCTTCAAGATGACACCGGTCTATCATGTATCTATCCCACTGTTTGGCGCTGGGGGCCTAAGGGTTTCTTTTCTGAGAATTTATGTACTCATTGCTAAGGTCACAAAGTAAGTAAGTAAGTAAGGTCACTTTGTTAGTTCTGGCTCTCTAAGAAGCAGACACCAAGACAAGATCAGACATGTAAGAGATTTCTTGGGGGAAATATCCATGAAGGACAAAAGGAGGGAAGCAGGGAAGATGGGGAGAGGAGTGCATCGCAGGTCTGACATCTATCCTGGAGATGGGGAGGGGAGAGAGAGTCTCACACTGCAGAACAATTCCAAGAAAGGTTTGGTCAATCACTGGGAAGTCCTTGAGCCCAACTCACCCATCAGAGGAGTCCTGGGTGTAATAGAAATGAACCTGAATTTGTTCTTCACTTTGCTGTGCTCCATCATTGACGGGGAGCAGCCTGGGGGACACGTGACCTCAGTGCTAATAAAGCAATGGACCCAGAGGGCCTGCAGCTAGGGATCTGAGCAGTATCTTTGCATTTCTGTCCTGCACACGCATCAAGGGATAGTTCACGGGATTATGGAGTAAGCATAGGTGCTGAAAGAGTCCAAAGGAGGTGCACCTGATCCAGACTTTCAAGTTCAGGGTAGGCTTTCTGCCTGGCAGTCATCAAAACTGAGACATGAACAGAGGGAAGCAAACTGACATATACCATTGGAGAAATGCCTACTGGTACCAGCACTTTGAGGAACAGTTTGGCATCATGTAGAACAGTTCAGGGTTTGCATACCCTGGGAAAGAGCATGCCACTCTTTGCATGTGTACATATATGCATTGGTCTCTGTGTGTAAGATGTTCCCACTGCTGTTCTTTGAAATAGCTACCCACAAAGGAAACCATCATGCCCTCCTAGCAGAACAGATAGACAGTGGTTTAGCTGTACAGTAGAATAGTTTCAGTGATGAAAATAAGTGAGCAACAACTACACTCTAGGACTTGGATGAATCTCTTAAATACATTTTGAGGGGAGGAAAGGCAAGGCACTCACAGGACATTCAGGAAGTGGACAGAAACAGACTGCTGTTTGGGGAATGCATCCAAAGATGGTAAAGCCAGAAAGGAAGCCAAGGAAAAGTGGGGAGGAGAGGGGTTGTGCTTCTAGAGAGGCATGGAAGAAGATTCTGGATGTGGGCTTCTGTGATGCTTGTGAAATAATTCTTTTTTTTTTTTTTTTAAGTCAGCTCCATGCCCAGCATGAACTGGAACTCATGACCCTGATATCAAGACCTGAGCTGAGATCAAAAGTCAGACACTTAACTGACGGAGCCACGCGGGCACCCCTTATAAAATAATCTTTGTAATTTTCCATGTGTGTTTCATGCAATCCCATGAAACATTTCATAATTTAAAAAAAAAAAAAAAAGATGGGGGGCAAATAGAAGTAGGCTAGGGCAAGGGAGTGGCGGGTGTTCCAGGCAGAGTGGAAAGGGCAGGAGGGGAAATTCATGCGGAGTTCAGGGACCTCAAACACCATGGAGTAACACTGAGGAGGGGCAAGAGGGATGGGGTGGGGATTGGGGGCATGCTGCCTTATAGACCCCTGCTGGGGAGTTAGCAATGTACCCTGAGGGCAAAGGGGAGCCATTGAATTATTTAAACTGGGGAGAAACTGAATCAGATGTGTGTTTTCCAAAGTGGCTGCACCAACTTGCATTCCCACCAACAGTGTAAGAGGGTTCCCCTTTCTCCACATCCCCTCCAACACATGTTGTTTCCTGTCTTGCTAATTTTGGCCATTCTAACTGGTGTAAGGTGATATCTCAATGTGGTTTTAATTTGAATCTCCCTGATGGCTAGTGATGGTGAACATTTTTTCATGTGTCTGATAGCCATTCATATGTCTTCATTGGAGAAGTGTCTGTTCATATCTTCTGCCCATTTTTTGATGTGATTATCTGTTATGTGTGTGTTGAGTTTGAGGAGTTCTTTATAGATCCTGGATATCAGCCTTTTGTCTGTACTGTCATTTGCAATATCTTCTCCCATTCTGTGGGTTGCCTCTTTGTTTTCTTGACTGTTTCCTTTGCTGTGCAGAAGCTTTTGATCTTGATGAAGTCCCAAAAGTTCATTTTCGCTTTTGTTTCCTTTGCCTTTGGAGACATATCTTGAAAGAAGTTGCTGTGGCTGATATCGAAGAGGTTACTGCCTATGTTCTCCTCTAGGATTCTGATGGATTCCTGCCTTACGTGGAGGTCTTTTATCCATTTTGAGTTTATCTTTGTGTATGGTGTAAGAGAATGGTTGAGTTTCATTCTTCTACATATAGCTGTATGGAGATTCCTTAAGAAATTAAAAATAGAGCTTCCCTATGACCCTGCCGTTGCACTACTGGGTATTTACCCCAAAGATACAGAGGTAGTGAAAAGAAGGGCCATCTGTACCCCAATGTTTATAGCAGCAATGGCCATGGTCGCCAAACTGTGGAAAGAACCAAGATGCCCTTCAACGGACGAATGGATAAGGAAGATGTGGTCCATATACACTATGGAGTATTATGCCTCCATCAGAAAGGATGAATATGCGACTTTTGTAGCAACATGGACGGGACTGGAAGAGATTATGCTGAGTGAAATAAGTCAAGCAGAGAGAGTCAATTATCATATGGTTTCACTGATTTGTGGAGCATAACAAATAGCATGGAGGACAAGGGGAGATGGAGAGGAGAAGGGAGCTGAGGGAAATTGGAAGGGCAGGCAAACCACGAGAGACTATGGACCCTGAAAAACAACCTGAGGGTTTTGAAGGGGCGGGGGGTGGGAGGTTGGGGGAACCAGGTGGTGGGTATTAGAGAGGGCACGTATTGCATGGAGCACTGGGTGTGGTACAAAAACAATGAATACTGTTACGCTGAAAAGAAATTAAAAAAAAAAAAAAAGATGTGTGTTTTCCGAAAGATCCTATGGCGGCAGTGTGAAAGGTACCTCTCAGCACCCAGGTGAGTGGAGGTGAGGTGGTCAGAGAAAGAGTTCCTGGTGCTTGCATGTTGCCCGTGACACTTATCCAGGGCTTGCCACTGTGGGCTTCCAGCTGGAGTCAAGTTTAACAGCACTGGTTCCCAGGCCTGAAGCTGCCCTTCCTCACTGGCCAACCACAGCCCTCCTTTCTGCATGCAGGAACTTGGTCATGTCTTAATCACTGAATCATTAACAGCAGAAGAAGGTTTGCCAACCTGACTGCTCTCTAATGTCAACCACCCATATTATTGATGGAAGATAAAGTATTGTCCTTGCTCCCAAAGGCCCTGCCTTCTGGATTCTGAACACTTTGGGGAAAGAAAAAAAAAAAGGACTTGTAAATAACTGATCAGTGCAAAGGTTAACCCCTTGGGAATTCCTTAGTAGGAGTTGTTTAATGATAGCACTGTATGTAATGATTCTTTCATTGCTTAAGTGACTTGTTCCATTTGCAATAATATAGGGGAGCAGCTGATTAACATGGTTATTTAAAATTTTCTTAGTAACTATGCGTTTAGTATTAAGGTCAGTTGTGGACTTCTTTATTCAATGTGGGAACTAAATCCCAAGATATTTCCTGCATATTCTATTCTCCTAAAGTCTCAGTAACTGGAGGCTGAAAGTTCATGATTTATTGTAGGAGGTATCACCTGAAAGCTCTCAATTATCCTGTAATTTTAATTGCACGTGAGGATTTTTTTTTTCTTTTTGGCAGAACAAACAGCTGCTGTTCTTATTGCCAGGAAGTTGATTTTTTAAAAACTATGGGCAATTTGAAAAAAAATAGATATTATCTGATACTAAAGCATTATATCTTGATTGGTGATATATTCTCAAGTGTAAGATCTTCCTCATGGCTGCATTTGGGGGTTTGACTTCCTACTAGGTTCTCTGTTGCAAAAGATCACTTTCTCCCTGAATATGGGCTCCTTTGGAATCCCCTCAGCCTCCCTCCCACATGCTCTTTACCTGCCTGTCATGTGCCTTTGTAAAAGGAAAGTCCAATGAAGTTTAGATAAAGGGCACAATTCCGATTTGACCTTGAGGCAATGGGGCGCTGCCTAACCACTGGATGTAGTCTAGTGCCTACGGGCTTTGCTCCTTGTACCAAATCTATGCAACCCCTTCTTGTTCTAATGAGGGCATTCTCCCCAACATGAATCGACAGAGCCCTAACAACACTGGCGAGATGATCATCACAGAGGGTGTGGACTTGGAAATGATACTGGCATATTGACCTTCTTACCAGGAAGTGTGGACTGGTGATGTCATAACCCCCAACCTTCAACAGTCCTTGGGTGGCCAGATCATTCAGGTGGTGGATCTGCGCAGGCGTTTTTATGCCTACCACTTTCTTCCCTTTGGTGGAAACCCTGAAGAGGGAGACTCTTTGGAGAAATAAAAGAGCTCACCTCAGTTCTTCAGAAGATCATCATCTTGCTATGAAGATTTGCAAAGATAAGATATGTGGAGAGAAAAAAATACTAATACATTGAATGTCATATAAGCTTTCTGAATTAGGAGCGGAAGAGATGCCACACAGGGGTATGACCAGGACAAAGGCAATGTTTATTGAAGAGAAACCCGGGATCCACTGTTGACACTTGCCCCACTAACTTCCCCTCAAATATTCAGTCAGTCACCAGACCCTACGGATTCTATCTCCTGACACTCCTTCCTTCAACCTCCATCAGCCCCCGCGCCATGCCCTCTGAGCTTGACCCAGCCAGTGCCCCAGCCCCCTCTGAATCCATTCAGGCCTGTCACATTCTGCACTTTCACATCCAGCGTGAAAACTGCTCTGTGCAGAGCAGGCCTGGCTTGTGTACCTCTCAATGCCAGGCATTCCTACTGACTTTTGTTTCATGCCTTGCCCCCTGAAGACCCCTTCAGACACCGCTTCATTCTTCTGCACCCTCTCCAGACCATGGCCTTCGCTCCTTTGACTAAATCTAAAATCCTTCCACGTGTGTTCTGGATTTTGCACTTGTGGAGGAAGACCATAAAGCTGTTACCTCCAATATTACTGACATTTAACATGAATGTCCCACCATAGACTGCTGGAGACACTTTCTTTTCTTTTTTCTTTTTTTTTTTTTTTAAAGATTTTATTTAGTCATTTGACAGACAGAGATCACAAGTAGGCAGAGAGGCAGGCAGAGAGAGAGGAAGGGAAGCAGGCTCTCCGCTGAGCAGAGAGCCCGATGTGGGGCTCGATCCCAGGACCCTGAGACCAT
>NW_019154127.1:4938561-4945309 GCF_002288905.1 Enhydra lutris kenyoni
GAGAGGGAGGCAGAGAGAGAGAGAGAGAGAATGGGAAGCAGGCTCTCCGCTGAGCAGAGAGCCCGATGTGGGGCTCGATCCCAGGACCCTGAGACCATGACCTGAGCCGAAGGCAGAGGCTTAACCCACTGAGCCACCCAGGCGCCCCACTTTCTTTTCTTTTTTTTAAAGATTTTATTTATTCATCTGACAGACAGAGAGAGAGCACAAGTGCGGGGGCGGGGGCAGCAGGAAGAGAGAGAGGGGGAGAAGCAGGCTCCCCGCTGAGCAGGGGCTGATGCAGGACTCGATCCCAGGACCCCGGGATCATGACCTGAGCCAAGGGCAGATGCTTAACTGACTGAGCCACCCAGGTACCCGGACACTTTCTAGCAATGTCAGGAGAAAAGCTAAGTACTTTGATAAGTGAAGGTGTAGGGAAGATTTTGTTGTTGGTCTTTTTTTTTTTTTTTTTAAATAATTGTGTGTTCGTTTGCTTGTTTTTTAAAGATTGATTTATTTATTTATTTGACAGACAGAGATCACAAGTAGGCAGAGAGGCAGGTAGAGAGAGAAGGGGAAGCAGGCTCCCTGCTGAGCAGAGAGCCCGATGTGGGGCTCGATCCTAGGACCCTAAGATCATGACCTGAGCCTAAGGCAGAGGCTTAACCCACGGAGCCACCCAGGTGCCCCTCTTTTTTTAAAGTTAAAAATTATATTAAGCATTTTTTTCCTGAAAAAGTACTATGGTAAAGAGAACATTTCCCACAAACATGCCATGTTTGTTTGTTTATTTGTTTGTTTATTTATTTATTTATTTATTTATTTATTGCAGGGGAGGGTAGGCAGAGGTGAAAGTAAGGAAACATTTCATTTAGGCAAACTTTGCTCTCTCTCTTTTTTTTTTTTTCTTATGAAGTGGAACCCAAATTTGAGCTCCCTCTCCTCCAAGAAAACATACTCAATCAAAATTAGAAAAATGATTTGGAAATTAGTGGATTAAAAGAGCTCCCCAAATGCCTGACCTAATAATGTACGTATTTTGTACACTGTGTTTCATTTGGCAAGGCACACAGCCAACAGAGCTGTGAGATGACCCACTGAGTCTCTGAAAAAGTGGGTGACAGCATGAGCAAGGGGGTTTAGAAACACCAGCAGGTTCAGCGGTAAAGCGTTGAAAAACAATGTGAATTTGAAATGTGACTTGGGTTGGGGCCATGGGCTGAGCAGTCAGGCCAAGAAATGACGGTGTACTTTCCTCAGGGGGAAGATGATGGGCTGAGGAGAGTGTTGACTGACAGCTGAAAATATGACTTGGTTCGACTGTCATTGAAAACATTCCCATTTCTTCACTTTTTTGAGTTGTCTTTAGACACACAAGGCCTGTCTGTGACATATCTTTCAAAATTAACAATCTTCTGTGAGCTCAAGGTAAAGCCTTATTATACAGTGATATAAAATAAGAAGGTAAAGATGATTAAGCTGGCCCAAGGCATACAGTGATGTTACTTTTTTGAAATAGGACTGGATTTCAACTTATTTTTTCTTTTCTGTTGCCTCTCATAAAACCGTACTTGAAAATGGGTCAAGATCTCTGGTTAACCAAATCTTCAAGATTTCTGGTTAATCAAATCTTCAATATATACCACATTAAATGTTTTGGAGAACCTAGGTTACAGAATATTCTTTTTTCTTGTATAACCAAAGTTTTGGACTCTTTCACTAATACAACCCCATGGTACCTTCTCCCAGATCCTGCCAACAACCATTCTACTTTCTGCTTTTATGGTTTTGAAGATTTCAGATGTCTCATGTAAGTGATATGTAGTATTTGTCCTTTTGTGTCGTGTTTGTCCTCCAGTTTCTCCGACATTTTCTCAGATGGCAAGATCGCCTTCTTTTTTAAGTCTGACTAGTATTGTAGTGCATCACATTTTCCTTATCTGCCCGTGGACATTGAGATCACTTTCATATCTTGGCTGTTGTGAATAATGTTGCAATGAACATGGGAGTGCCGATAGCTCTTTAATATCTGATTTCCATTCCTTTAGATATAGGATCATATAAGGGATTGCTGGATCATATGGTAGTCCTATTTTTAAATTCTTCAGGAGTCTCCATACTGTTTTTGACAGTGAATCCACCAACTTATATCCCCACTGACAGGGACAAGGGTTTTCTTTTTCCACATGCCTCCCAACACCTGCTAACTGTCGACACCATTCTAACAGGTGTAATGTGATATCTCATTGTAGTTTTAAAATTTTTAAAAAAAATTTTATTCATTTATTTATTTGAGAAAGAGAGAAAGAATGAGCAGGGCGGTGGGGTAGAGGGAGAGGGAGAAAAAGACTCCCCATGTGAGGCTCAATCCCAAGGCCCTGAGGTCATGACCTGAGCTGAAGGCAGTTGCTTAACCAACTGAGCCACCCGGTGACTCCTCATGGTACTTTTGATTTGCATTTCCCAGATGATTAGTGATATTGAGCACCTTTTCATGCACCTGGTGGTCCTCTATATGCCTTCTTTATAGAAAAGTCTATTTTTTTTTTTTTTTTGCTTATTTTAAAATCAGGTAATTCTTTGTGTTTGTTGCTGTTTTTATTTTTTATTATTTTAAAAATATTTTTATTTATTTATTTGACAGAGAGAGAGATCACAAGTAGGCAGAGAGGCAGGTGGGGTGGGGAGAAGCAGGCTCCCTGCTGAGTAGAGAGCCCAATGTGGGGTTCGATCCCGGGACCTTGAGATCATGACCTGAGCCGAAGGCAGAGGCTTTAACCCACTGAGCCACCCAGGCACCCCTTGTTGCTGTTTTTAAAAATCAAATTGTATGAGTTCCTTTATATATTCTGTAAATCAACCCCTTATCAGACATACAGTTTGTAAATAATTTCTCCCATTCTATAGATTGCTTTTTCATTTTGTTCATTATTTCCCTTGCTGTGCAAAAGCTTTTCAGTTTGACGCAATCCCATTTGTCTATTTTTGCATTTGTCACCTGTGCTCTTAGTGTCATAGCCAAGAAATCATTACCAAGGCCAACATCAAGATTTTTTTCCTTGTGTTTTATTCAAGGAGTTTTATGTTTCAGGTCTTATGTTTAAGTCTTTAGTGTATTTTGAGTTAATTTTTTTATTTTTTAATTTTTAAAAAGATTTTATTTATTTATTTGACAGAGAGAGAGATCACAAGTAGGTAGAGAGGCAGGCAGAGGCAGAGGGGGAAGCAGGATCCCCGCCGAGCAGAGAGCCCGATGCGGGGCTCAATCCCAGGACCCTGAGATCATGACCTGAGCCAAAGGCAGAGGATTAACCTACACTCAGGCGTCCCTTGAGTTAATTTTTTTTAAAGATTTATTTGTTTTAGAGAGAGCGCGCAGGAGTATGAGAATGGGCAGAGGTAGAGGAAGAGAGGATCTCAAGCAGGGTCCCTGCTGAGGACGGAACCTGGTGCAGGGCTCCTTATTATGACCCTGAGACCATGACCTCAGCTGAGATCAAGAGTCAGACCCTTAACCAACTGAGCCACCCAATTTTGAGTTGGTTTTGGTGTAAGAAAAGGGTATAATTTCATTCTTTCCCATGTGGATATCCAGTTTTCCCAACACCATATATTAAAATGACTACCTTTTCCCCATTGTGTATTCTTAGGCCCTTGTCAAATATCAGTTGACCATTGGTTGACCATATATGTGTGTTTATTTCTGGGTTTTCTATTTTGTTCCACTGGGTCTATATGTCTTTTTTAGTGCCAGTACCCTACTGTTTTAATTGCTATAGCTTTGCAATACGGTTTGAAATTAGAATGTATATTGCCTCCTGCTTTATTCTTCTTGCAGAAAATTGCTTTCATTATTCTTTTGTGGTTCCATATGAATTTTAAGATTTTTTTCTATTTCTTTAGAAATTGACATTGGGATTTTGATAGGGATTGCATTGAATCTGTAAATCATTTTGGGTAGTCTGGGCATTTTAACATTGCTTCTTCTAATCCATGACCACAGGTATCTTTCCATCTGTGACTGCTTTATATTGCTTTATAGTTCTTAGTGCACTGATCTTTTGTCTCCTGGGCTAAGCTTATTCCTAAGTACCAGAATAATTTTTTTTTTAATTTATTTGACAGATCACAAGTAGGCAGAGAGGCAGGCAGAGAGAGACAGGAGGAGGCAGGCTCCCTGCTGAGCAGAGAGCCCGATGCGGGACTCGATCCCAGGACCCTGAGATCATGACCTGAGCCGAAGGCAGAGGCTTTAAACACTGAGCCACCCAGGTGCCCCCAGAATAATTTTAATACATCAAATATTACAGTAATATTTATAATTCTAAATGCCTACTTATATACATAGTATAAAATTCAAAATATCTTTCCGGTGCATTTAAATTTGTAGTTATAATAGAAGGACACTAAATCTGCATCAGCATTCCTTGTGATTTTGTCATTTTTTAATGAGCATCCTGTGCTTAAAAAAAAAAAAAGTTGAAGGGGGAGAAAGTCAGGGTAGCTGCCCTTTCTCTCCCTTTCAGAAGAAATGGAGTGAGCCCCTGGGCAGCCACCAGATTGGGAGAGCTGCGCATACTGTGTTGAGGCAGAATGCAATAAGACTAATTTCCTCATACTAATTGTCAACAAGCTGGTCCTTCACTCATCCCTGGCCATTAGGGAAAAATTATGGTGCTTGCAAGAGGAAATGCTAAAAGTTAAAGTCAACTGGTGGTATTGCCCTGGTCTTTGGCTTGGCATATTACTTTGGGGGTCCATGTTTTCTCATTCCCAAACTGGGACATGTTGTTGATAACAGGAGGGACTGGTGAAGTAGGGAATCGTCCTGGAAAACAACTCAGAAGTCCAAGAATAGAAAATGTTAAAACCCAACTATCACAGAATAGACATGTTCAAATATCATCTTTATCTTTGATGGGGGAATGGGAGGTAAGATCTGAGAAATACCAAGTTCTCCGGATAAGGTGGCACAGGGACTCTATTCTCAGTTTATATAGGCTACATGGTACATCAACCGAATAATACTATTGGCACTTTAATCCGCGTGGTGGGAGAGAACCAGAAGCTGGACTAAGTATGGGCTCAGCTTTCCTATAGTCTGGATCCAAATTTTATCAATATTACTGTTTGACCTGGGCCTAGTTACATAAACTTTGCGTGAATCCCTGAAGTTGTGGTTCATAATAGTACGTGCCTCACAGAGTACGAGTTTTAGGAGAGGCATATAAGAGCCTTAGCGTTGGGCCAGATACACAGTAAGCGTTAAGTTTTATCCATTAGCATTAAAGCACTTTAAAGACAAACATTTCACCTACAGGCCCTTTTAACGGGACAAACATACTATGCAGGGGCGACAATTGCAGGGGGCTCCGTCTCTAAGGAGTGGAGCTGGAGAAAATGCATTTGGTACTACGCCTGCCGCCTGCCTGCCGGGAAAAGTCTTCATTGGCTGGAGGGAAAGGTGAACCCTGTGTGCCTGTTGGGGGGGGGGGGGGAAGGGAATGAATGTACCATAAGCCTCTTCTCCTCCAGGACACGCTCATGCTCCCAGACGGTTACTAAACGGCTTTCCAAGTTCTCAGCTGGTCCTCTAAATGAAATCTGAGCAAACACTTAAAGAATATCCGTTTGAGCCAAAGTATTAGCCTGCCCTTGGCAACTACACGTGGGGCAGGCCGGGCTCATACAACAACATATGCTTGTGTCGCGCCTATGAGCAGGCATCGTTCTAAGCGGTTTACGTGCAACAGCTCACTCAAAGGCATCGCGGACCTGGGAAGTAGGTGCCCTTCACATCCCCCTTCTGCAGAAGCCTGCCAAGGTCAGGCAGCCGGCGAGGGATGGGGCCAGAGCCGACCACGCGCGCGGTGGGCCACAGCGGGCGCCTTGTGCCCACCTTGCCAGGGAAGGGGGCCCCGGGAATCCGGTGTCTGCAGCCACGCGAGGACGGCTGTGGGCAGGGGGCGCGAAGAGGCAGGCTGCCCCGGGCATCCCCTGCGCGCGGAAGCGCAGTCCTTAGCCGGAACGTTCTGGAACTCCCCTGCGCAACCATGGGCGGGGAAAGCCCAGGTCCGGCCGAGACCCCACCCGTAAGAGCGTGGCCGCCTTAGAAGGTACCCCGCGCCGACAAGTCGCGGGCGAGGGGCGCGCGCACGAACAAGACCGCACTGTTTAGCGCACGCGCACACGAGGGCGCACGCTCGCCCGCCGCCCAGAATGAGACGGAGGCATGGAAAGTTCCAGCTGGTTCGAGAACCGTAGGTAGCTGGAACGTTGGCGGCAGGGTCGGAGGCGGAGTGTGGCCCGCGCTGGCCCCTCCTGGCCGAACCCCCGGCGCCGCCCCCGCGCCCCGGCTGCGGGGCCAGGGGTCCCGGCGGGGGTGGCGCGCCTGGGGAAGAAGGACTGTCGAGGGGGCGCGGCGCGGCCGCCTTAAGGAGGGAGCTGGGCGGGGCGCGCAGGAGGCGGGGCGCGCTGAGGGGGGCGTGGCGGGCCGTCTGCGCAGCTGCCAGAGCCTTAAAGCCCGGGCTCGCTCGGCCCGAGCGTGCTTTCGCCGCCCGGGAGCCTTCCGGCTCAGCCGTCCGTCTGGCCCCCGCCGTCCCCGCCCCTCCTGCGTCCCGGGAGCCGGCTCGCTCCGGAGCCGCGCGCGGTGCGACCGGGCATGCCCCGCTACGAGCTGGCTTTGATCCTGAAAGCCATGCAGCGGGTAAGTGACCTTCCCCCCAGAGCCCGCCTTCCCGCGCGGGCGCCCCCCACCCCCAGTCGC
>NW_019154127.1:4945709-4946125 GCF_002288905.1 Enhydra lutris kenyoni
GGGGGTGTGCCCGCGCGGGAGCGCGGCCGCGGGAGGGTGTGCCTCGCACGCGGCCGGCCGGCTGGGCGGGCGGGGGGCGGGGCGGTCGCGGGAGACCCTGGAAGGTCCGCGGGAGGACACGCGCGAGCGCCCGGCCCCGCGCCCGCCGTCGCCAAGCTGCCTCGTCGCCGGCCCCGCCGCCGCCGCCCGCTCCGCCTCCACACTAGCGCCCGCCGGCCGCCCCGGAGCCGTCCGCGCTCAATAAAACGTTCTCCACAGCGTGGTTTGTGCAGTTTTCTGGACCACGGGCGCTTCCGACCGATCTCACGTTAAAAAATCTTTGACTTCTCTTTTTCTGACTTCAGCGAAAATCCTGCTCCGGGTGCCCTTAGCCCAGTTTCATTCATCCGAGTTGTGGCCTTTTTTGCGCCTTCCGG